>NW_025899790.1:0-23955 GCF_022539505.1 Lolium rigidum
GCCCCCTCTCCCCAAACCCTAGCGGCCTCTCTCCTCCACCACATCCCGCACGCTTAGCGAAGCTCTGCCGGACTTCTCCACCACCACCGACACCACGCCGTCGTGCTTGTCGGATTCAAGAAGGAGCTACTACTTCCGCTGCCCGCTGGAACGGGGAGGTGGACGTCATCTTCATCAACAACCGAACGTGTGGCCAGAGTACGGAGGTGCTGCCCGTTCGTGGCGCCGTGATCAAGATCTTCTACGCGCTTTTGCAAGCGGCAAGTGAACGTCTACCGCAGCAACAAGAGCCTCATCTTGTAGGCTTTGGAATCTCTTCAAGGGTGAGACTCGATAATCCCCTCGTTGCTACCGTCTTCTAGATTGCATCTTGGCTTGGATTTCGTGTTCGCGGTAGGAAAATTTTTGTTTTCTATGCAACGTTATCCTACAATCATGTAGTGCATTTCAAGTACCAAATCAGTGAGAACCAACCTGTGGTTGGATGGTTAGGAGGCAGTGGCACCCCCAGATTTGACGCTTTGGTGTCTCAAAAATGGAGGAATATTCTTGTGTGGGATGCGGCGTTCCCGATGACATTGTGGTGATAGTGGTGACTTCGTCAATCTCAATACCCGTCGGATCTGTATCTTGGATGCATTTTCCTGGATGTGCTCGAAGGGGTAGAGTGTGTGTGCGTGAGTGATGAGTGTATGCATGTACATGTGAGCGTCTATGATTGTACTGTGTGTTGCAAAAAATAGTATTAATTTTTATCTTGTTCATACTAAGACTAGCAAAGCGTTCCCTGCTCTATAAACTCTCAAGAAACACCCCTATAATATCTATCTAGTTCGTCCTAATGTTAGAACAGTAATTGCATGCTATGTAATTCATCTATTTTTGTTAGGAAACCTACATGTTTGTTTGCTTTTCTTATTCTCAGGTGACAGGTTGTGTGCTGGGACCACAGCTGCCGTCTGTTTTGTTCGTTGCAAAATGTTGTTTTATATTCCGCCATTCTGTGCTCTTCTGTGTTCACAAGGTTTTAAATTATAATTTCCATCTGTTTTGTTGTAAACAATGACGGTAAATGCCAATTACTATTTCCTTTCTGCTATCCTTTTGCCATCCTGTAGTACATGTGTGAACTCATTGCTCTGGTACATTTAAATTCTTCATTGTTTTTGTTCTTCAAGAGCTGCAACCCTAACTCTTTGCTGTAATTTCATGTTGCACTACCACATGGAACACAACAAATCGTGGAGTGAATCACCCCTATAATCCAGTAAGTACCTTTCATTTTTTTATTGATATGCTTATCGTGCTGGCAACCAGTTTGTGTTTAACACATTTACTCTCCATATAGATAGGATAACTGGTTTGAAATAAATCATGCTATTTATATGACTGCACGTCTTCGTTCATTTTCCTGCTAGCTTCTCAAACTTGTTCTATTGCCTGTCTAATCTTTTTTTTGTTTGATCATGATTAAACCAATTTAATTGTTCTGCTTAACTTAAATGATCTGGCATTTTATTCCAGCCACATAATGTTTGATTGCTCTTGCACTTCCTCATACCGTTATGTCTTCTGGATTTCATCCATACATGATAAGAATGTTTTGCTTGGTGAATATGAGTCGAGATGATGATTCAATTGGTTATTAGTCCTTGATTCATTGAGTTGGTTGATGATTAAAACATATAAACCTTGGCACTTTACGGCATGCTTGTTGTGGGATATAATGAGCATATTTGTTTTTTGTAAGATTTTTTTCTGATTTCACTCGTTGATTAATCCAATGCCACCTTATGTAGTAGGAAATCCACCTTCAGTGGGTATCATAAATAAGATATGTTGTTTCTTTTTGGCTGACCCATCTTTTATTTTTAGGCACAAAATGGTTCATTTGTTTGTTTCTCCTTCCCTTATATTGGGCTCATGGGTTAAACATTGAAATAATATGTCAGTTTATATGAATCCCAGAATGGTTGCTGTCTAATCTGTCTTAATTGGTCCTGCTCGTTTATATTTGGCACCAAATGGATATATTTCTCGTTTATCTGAGGCATTCCCATGGCTGGCCGATGATGAAAATAATGAAATTTAGGGGGTTGGAGATTCTTCAACTTCACAATGTCTGGCTAGTTTTGTCCATATGACCACTTTTGTGGAACTTAAGGGATCTGAAGCACCCCTTCCAAGTGTCAATTTTAATTGACAGACTTCTGTTATGTAGTTTCCTGGCTTATTTTATTAGGCACAGACTGTCTAGTTACTTGATTTATTTTGTTCATATTTGCCATCCGGTTGCTCTGCCTGTTACAATGGGGTTGATAGCTTGCTTTGTTATATTATGCCTTATGATTTTTGAAAATCTGCCATCTGTTTTGATGCTTTGCAAAAATCTGCGACAACTAATATGGTTGTTTTCTCAAATTGTATGGTTCTGTAACCTGCACTGTCTTGTTTTCAGCCCCTGAATATAGCAAGGAAGGCAGATGGCAGGGCATGTACATCAAGTGTCCAGGTCTTTCCACAGCACAGCCATGACAATGCCAATTCATCTGATAGTCAGATGATATCTACTGTCACAGCCATTCCAGCGCAAACAATCGCTGCCTTTGCACACGAATCAATTGATATAATGCAGCAGCAAAGAGATGAAAGAGATTCAAAAATCGACATAACAGTCAATGAGATACATAAATTGAAAAATAGGCAAGCTTGGATTGAGCAGATCCTTAATAATCTACTCTGCAGATCTAATGGAAAGCCAGCTGTTACTTGCACTCCGATGAATCTTTACCTAATAATAAAAGCAAAAGGGTTTCTCCCTCGGTCGTTCGTCCAATTTAAAACTTCCCTAAAAGTTGGTACAAATTACCCACCACTACCACCCGTAAGTTATAAAAAAATAATGTTTTCTTCCGTCCAGAAAAAGGAGTTGCCAGCGGAGATGGACTCCGCGTCCAAGTCGAGAACAAACGCACCTGAGCCCAAACTTGTACGTATCAGTTCAGGTCTCCAGCGACCTATATATTTAGAGCAACGCTGACGCAGGTATACATCGACGATCCAATCTAGAGTCCAAAGGCCAACCTAATATGCCGGAGGACGACAATTACGTCGAGGATTTCGAGGACGTGAGCGATGGAGATGACTTATTAGCCGATACCTTTGGTAATGAGGGTTTCGAGGTCGACGCGTTGGGCTTTGCTGCAGCTTCGGCGGAACCCTGCCGAGTAACCGCGCCGGCGCGACCATATCGTTCCCGGCGCTGGCCTCCATGCCCAGCTACATGAGGGATACCAGCAGCTCCAGCGCATGGCGCCCTCGTCGGCGTAAGCGGAGGCTGGTACACGGGAGGCAAAGACGAGGGGGCGAGGTGTTGTTCCGAGCGCCAGCCGCGGCACGTCCGGCATGGTGAAGCTCACATGTTCGTCGACCGTACAGGACAGAAGTGCGAGGCACACGAGACTACGACCTACGGGAGGTGACGACGAGTGTGATGCAATCCCATTGTTCTCTACTAGTAAACTTGCCCATGCGTTGCATCGGGGGAGAAATTTAGATGACACGTGTGATCGAGACATATTTATGTGTTTCATATAGTCATTAAATGTTGAAATAAAATCAAGAACAAAACACGCAACGATAAATAAATAGTTCTAGGTTTAATATAATTTTATCAATAATGGGAGAGAAACAAGAACCACGAGTAATGAAAAATAATGTAAATCCTGATAAAGAAGATTGGGAGTTTTGCCAAAGATCTGCACATTAATATTGGCTTCTTACACATGTTGAAGAAGATGCCCGTCTCTGAACTGTTAGCATTAGGATGGCCGGATGATGTGTCCAAAAGACTGTCTCTGGATTTTCTGATCCTAACCTCAAACTTGAAACATACATAGCCGGCAGATAAGTTTGCTCTATACAACATCCAATCTTGATCAAGCCTCATCTCTTCCATCTAATTGTAACTATTCACGTATAAGAAGAGACAACATGCACTACACTGTTGTATTATTGGTGTATTATAGACTTATATATTATAGTACTTACCACCCTCAGCAGAGATTAATATTCATCACGATCCATCGTCGCGGGATGTCAGCATGACATGAGGCAACAATGTTCGCCCTTTAATCTGGATTCAGACTCTCCTGCTGCATTATTCTTTTCTAGCTCGTCCGGCCACCACGGACGTGGTGCCGCAGGGAGCAGAATTGTCTTCGTGCTCGAGCTCGACGAATGGTAGAAGAGGCCATGCTCCGCGCTACAAGTAAGAAGGAGATGATGGGCGACCATAGTATGTGGGCGAAGACGTGGTGATACCCGGCCGAATTCGGCCCCTCCGAAGCACATTCCGGCTCCTGCGTACTCTAGGCGCGAGGTTAATCTGGCCGATGGAGAAAAACACTGAAACAAAGTGTCCAGTACGGCAACCACAACACCTGGGAGTCCTCCTGCAACAACGTATCCAAGCACCAAGATACAGCACCATGCCTCTCGTCGCCCACAATCTCCGGGATCAATCCAATGATCTCCTTTTTGATCCGGAGCGGTGCTACCAGAGAGCACCTCGATGAGCGAATCAAAGCATCGGCACAAACAAGCAAATCAAGCCAGCAGAACTGTCTGATGGCAAGCCTTCCTACATGGCCTACTTCTTCTTCATCCCTTATCATATGATTTCTCTCTATCTCATCCAAGCAAGCACCCAAGTCCGCAACCGGAGTCGTTCAGCCGCGCCGTCGCTGGGGCTGTCCCGATACTTGCCGATCAACCTATCCGCTCTGCCTTGCTCCCCTCATCCTCTTTGCCCAAGGAATCAAACCGGGGCAACCGTCATCGATGCCGCCATTGCCTTCTTCCCCGCCTCCATCCGGTGGCCGCCGCCTTTGAATCGCCTGCACTACTACTATGTCCCGGTCCTCTCCTCGCTTCCCAGAGCTTCAGATCATCCCCCTGAATCAGCCGACATCTTCCCCGAGCGGAGCCACGTCCCAGAGCCTTTCCCCGATGTGTACTCACTTCTGATTATAACGCCGGACCAGGCCGTGCACAATACGACAACTCTGATCGGAAGCAACTCGGGTTTTCAATTAGAGCTGAACACGGTGCGAGACATGAGGTTTTCACACGTGATTCGTAGGAGGATGAAATTGATCGATGGAAGAAACCAAGGCAGCACGGATGATACGTCTCCGACGTATCGATAATTTCTTATGTTCTATGCCATATTATTGATGATACCTACATGTTTTATGCACACTTTATGTCATATTCGTGCATTTTCTGGAACTAACCTATTAACAAGATGCCGAAGTGCCGGTTCCTGTTTTCTGCTGTTTTTGGTTTCAGAAATCCTAGTAACGAAATATTCTCGGAATTGGACGAAACAAAGACCCGGGGGCCTATTTTTCCACGGAGCTTCCAGAAGACCGAAGAACATACGAAGTGGGGCCACGAGGTGGCGACACCACAAGGCGGCGCGGCCCAGGGGGGGCCCGCGCCGCCCTATGGTGTGGCCCCTCGTCAGGCCCCCGACTCTGCCCTTCCGCCTACTTAAAGCCTCCGTCGCGAAACCCCTGATGCGAAAAACCACGATACGGAAAACCTTACTGAGACGCCGCCGCCGCCGATCCCATCTCGGGGGATCTTGGAGATCTCCTCCGGCACCCTGCCGGAGAGGGGATTCATCTCCCGGAGGACTCTACACCGCCATGGTCGCCTCCCGGAGTGATGAGTGAGTAGTTCACCCCCTGGACTATGGGTCCATAGCAGTAGCTAGATGGTTGTCTTCTCCTCATTGTGCTTCATTGTTGGATCTTGTGAGCTGCCTAACATGATCAAGATCATCTATCCGTAATTCTCTATGTTGTGTTTGTCGGGATCCGATGGATAGAGAATACCATGTCATGTTAATTATCAAGTTATTACATATGTGTTGTTTATGATCTTGCATGCTCTCCGTTTCTAGTAGAGGCTCGGCCAAGTTTTTACTTTTAACTCCAAGAGGGAGTATTTATGCTCGATAGTGGGTTCATGCCCGCATTGACACCGGGGGAGTGACGAAACCCCTAAGGTTGTGTTGTGTCGTTGCCACTAGGGATAAAACATTGGCGCTATGTCCGAGGATGTAGTTGTTGATTACATTACGCACCATACTTAATGCAATTGTCTGTTGTTAGCAACTTAATACTGGAGGGGGTTCGGATGATAACTCTGAAGGTGGACTTTTTAGGCATAGATGCGAGTTGGATGGCGGTCTATGTACTTTGTCGTAATGCCCAATTAAATCTCACTATACTTATCATGTCATGTATGTGCATTGTTATGCTCTCTCTATTTGTCAATTGCCCGACTGTAATTTGTTCACCCAACATGCTTTTATCTTATGGGAGAGACACCTCTAGTGAACTGTGGACCCCGGTCCATTCTTTAATACTGAAATACAAATCTGCTGCAATACTTGTTTTTACTATTTTCTCTGCAAACAATCATCTTCCACACAATACGGTTAATCCTTTGTTACGAGCAAGCCGGTGAGATTGACAACCTCACTTGTTTCGTTGGGGCAAAGTACTTTGGTTGTGTTGTGCAGGTTCCACGTTGGCGCCGGAATCTCCGGTGTTGCGCCGCACTACATCCCGCCGCCATCAACCTTCAACGTGCTTCTTGGCTCCTCCCGGTTCGATAAACCTTGGTTTCTTTCGAGGGAAAACTTGCTGCTGTGCGCATCATACCTTCCTCTTGGGGTTGCCCAACGAACGTGTGAAATACACGCCATCAAGCTCTTTTTCCGGCGCCGTTGCCGGGGAGATCAAGACACGCTGCAAGGGGAGTCTCCACTTCTCAATCTCTTTACTTTGTTTTTGTCTTGCTTTATTTTATTTACTACTTTGTTTGCTGCATTATATCAAAACACAAAAAAATTAGTTGCTAGCTTTACTTTATTTACTGTCTTGCACTTTATATCAAAAACACAAAAAAATTAGTTACTTGCATTTACTTTACTCATCATGTTTCCTTTTAATTTTACCACAAAGAACATACCGGTAGGACAAGGGTCTATAATTGGGAGGAACAATATAGAAGAATTTTTCACCCATGTTAGTACCGTTGAAGATTTTGAAGATAGACACTTGGTAGAACTTGCTCCTACTTATGAAATTGCTCCTGCTGCTTTAGTTCGCTTGTTGGAAACTAAATTTGTTAATCTCAATCCTATAATCCAACACATGTTTCTTACACTTGGTGATTTGGAAGAGGGGGAAAAGAAAGATTTTGTTTTAGAAACCCTTCTTAGAGAATTTGGTGGTCTAGCAAGAGAAGCTAGAAAGGTCTTTGCTAAATTTAATATACTTGGTTCTCATACTAATTTTGTTGGTCTCCTTGAAAAGATGGACATGGATAGAATAAGATACACTAATAATATTAATGATGGTGGGGAGATCAAAGCACCCATACCATGTAAACTCCTAGCTATGAATGATGCACTAGAACATAACTATGCTTGGCTTGTTCCTGAAAATTTGTTCGATGAGAGTAGCAAGCCCAAGACTAATGAAAAGGGAGACGCTGAAACTTATGTATCCAATATACTATGCATGGTTGAGAAAACTCCAAACCCCGCTGTAGGTGCACCACCCTTCGATGTTACTTGAGATACACTTTCTGCGCCTAGCTGAAAGGCGTTAAAGAAAAGCGCTTATGGGAGACAACCCATGTTTTTACTCCAGTATTTTTGTTTTTATATTTGTGTCTTGGAAGTTGTTTACTACTGTAGCAACCTCTCCTTATCTTAGTTTTGAGTTTTGTTGTGCCAAGTAAAGTCTTTGATAGAAAAGTAAGTACTAGATTTGGATTACTGCGCAGTTCCAGATTTCTTTGCTGTCACGAATCTGGGTCTATCTCCCTGTAGGTAGCTCAGAAAATTACGCCAATTTACGAGCATGATCCTCAGATATGTACGCAACTTTCATTCAATTTGAGCATTTTCGTTTGAGCAAGTCTGGTGGCCTAATAAAATCATCTTTACGGACTGTTCTGTTTTGACAGATTCTGTCTTTTATTTCGCATTGCCTCTTTTGCTATGTTGGATGAATTTCTTTGATCCACTAATGTCCAGTAGCTTTATGCAATGTCCAGAAGTGTTAAGAATGATTGTGTCACCTCCGAACATGTGAATTTTTATTATGCACTAACCCTCTAATGAGTTGTTTCGAGTTTGGTGTGGAGGAAGTTTTCAAGGATCAAGAGAGGAGTATGATGCAATATGATCAAGGAGAGTGAAAGCTCTAAGCTTGGGGATGCCCCGGTGGTTCACCCCTGCATATTATAAGAAGACTCAAGCGTCTAAGCTTGGGGATGCCCAAGGCATCCCCTTCTTCATCGACAACATTATCAGGTTCCTCCCCTGAAACTATATTTTTATTCCATCACATCTTATGCACTTTGCTTGGAGCGTCGGTTTGTTTTTGTTTTTTGTTTTGTTTGAATAAAATGGATCCTAGCATTCACTTTATGGGAGAGAGACACGCTCCGCTGTAGCATATGGAGAAATATGTCCTTAGGCTCTACTCATAGTATTCATGGCGAAGTTTCTTCTTCGTTAAATTGTTATATGGTTGGAATTGGAAAATACTACGTGTAGTAACTCTAAAATGTCTTGGATAATTTGATACTTGGCAATTGTTGTGCTCATGTTTAAGCTCTTGCATCATATACTTTGCACCCATTAATGAAGAAATACTTAGAGCTTGCTAATTTGGTTTGCATATTTGGTTTCTCTAGAGTCTAGATAACATCTAGTATTGAGTTTAGAACAACAAGGAAGACGGTATGGAGTCTTATAATGTTTACCATATGTCTTTTATGTGAGTTTTGCTGTACCGTTCATCCTTGTGTTTGTTTCAAATAACCTTGCTAGCCTAAACCTTGTATCGAGAGGGAATACTTCTCATGCATCCAAAATACTTGAGCCAACCACTATGCCATTCGTGTCCACCATACCTACCTACTACATGGTATTTATCCGCCATTCCAAAGTAAATTGCTTGAGTGCTACCTTTAAAATTCCATCATTCACCTTTGCAATATATAGCTCATGGGAAAAATAGCTTAAAAACTATTGTGGTATTGAATATGTACTTATGCACTTTATCTCTTATTAAGTTGCTTGTTGAGCGATAACCATGTTTCACGGGGACGCCATCAACTATTCTTTGTTGGATATCATGTGAGTTGCTATGCATGTCCGTCTTGTCCGAAGCAAGAGAGATCTACCACCTTCATGGTTGGAGCATGCATATTGTTAGAGAAGAACTTTGGGCCGCTAACTAAAGCCATGATTCATGGTGGAAGTTTCAGCTTGGACATATATCCTCAATCTCATATGAGAATAATAATTGTTGCCACATGCTTATGCATTAAAGAGGAGTCCATTATCTCGTTGTCCATGTTGTCCCGGTATGGATGTCTAAGTTGAGAATAATCAAAAGCGAGAAATCCAAAATGCGAGCTTTCTCCTTAGACCTTTGTACAGGCGGCATGGAGGTACCCCATTGGG
Organism: Lolium rigidum; assembly: GCF_022539505.1. Taxonomy (NCBI): domain Eukaryota; kingdom Viridiplantae; phylum Streptophyta; class Magnoliopsida; order Poales; family Poaceae; genus Lolium; species Lolium rigidum. The sequence goes on from NW_025899790.1 coordinate 9,563, forward strand.
ACACTTGGTCAAAACATGTGCATTGCAAAGATCCGGTAGTCCAAGTTAATTAGGACAAGGTGCGGGCACTATTAGTATACTATGCATGAGACTTGCAACTTGTAAGATATAATTTACATAACTCATATGCTTTATTACTACAGTTGACAAAATTGCTTCATGTTTTCAAAATAAAAGCTCTAGCACAAATATAGCAATCGATGCTTTCCTCTTTGAAGGACCATTCTTTTTACTTTTATGTTGAGTCAGTTCACCTATCTCTCTCCACCTCAAGAAGCAAACACTTGTGTGAACTGTGCATTGATTCTTACATACTTGCATATTGTACTTGTTATATTACTCTATGTTGACAATTATCCATGAGATATACATGTTACAAGTTGAAAGCAACCGCTGAAACTTAATCTTCCTTTGTGTTGCTTCAATACCTTTACTTTGATTTATTGCTTTATGAGTTAACTCTTATGCAAGACTTATTAATGCTTGTCTTGAAGTACTATTCATGAAAAGTCTTTGCTTTATGATTCACTTGTTTACTCATGTCATTACCATTGTTTTGATCGCTGCATCCACTACATATGTTTACAAATAGTATGATCAAGGTTATGATGGCATATCACTTCGAAATTATCTTTGTTATCGTTTTACCTCGCTCGGGACGAGCAGAACTAAGCTTGGGGATGGTTGATACGTCTCCGACGTATCGATAATTTCTTATGTTCTATGCCATATTATTGATGATACCTACATGTTTTATGCACACTTTATGTCATATTCGTGCATTTTCTGGAACTAACCTATTAACAAGATGCCGAAGTGCCGGTTCTCGTTTTCTGCTGTTTTTGGTTTCAGAAATCCTAGTAACGAAATATTCTCGGAATTGGACGAAACAAAGACCCGAGGGCCTATTTTTCCACGGAGCTTCCGGAAGACCGAAGAACATACGAAGTGGGGCCACGAGGTGGCGACACCACAAGGCGGCGCGGCCCGGGGGGCCCGCGCCGCCCTATGGTGTGGCCCCCTCGTCCGGCCCCCGACTCGCCCTTCCGCCTACTTAAAGCCTCCGTCGCGAAACCCCGATGCGAAAAACCACGATACGGAAAACCTTACCGAGACGCCGCCGCCGCCGATCCCATCTCGGGGGATTCCGGAGATCTCCTCCGGCACCCTCGCCGGAGAGGGGATTCATCTCCCGGAGGACTCTACACCGCCATGGTCGCCTCCGGAGTGATGAGTGAGTAGTTCACCCCTGGACTATGGGTCCATAGCGGTAGCTAGATGGTTGTCTTCTCCTCATTGTGCTTCATTGTTGGATCTTGTGAGCTGCCTAACATGATCAAGATCATCTATCTGTAATTCTCTATGTTGTGTTTGTCGGGATCCGATGGATAGAGAATACCATGTCATGTTAATTATCAAGTTATTACATATGTGTTGTTTATGATCTTGCATGCCCTCCGTTTCTAGTAGAGGCTCTGGCCAAGTTTTTACTTTTAACTCCAAGAGGGAGTATTTATGCTCGATAGTGGGTTCATGCCTGCATTGACACCTGGGGAGTGACAGAAACCCCTAAGGTTGTGTTGTGCTTGTTGCCACTAGGGATAAAACATTGGCGCTATGTCCGAGGATGTAGTTGTTGATTACATTACGCACCATACTTAATGCAATTGTCTGTTGTTAGCAACTTAATACCGGAGGGGGTTCGGATGATAACCCGAAGGTGGACTTTTTAGGCATAGATGCAGTTGGATGGCGGTCTATGTACTTTGTCGTAATGCCCAATTAAATCTCACTATACTTATCATGTCATGTATGTGCATTGTTATGCTCTCTCTATTTGTCAATTGCCCGACTGTAATTTGTTCACCCAACATGCTTTTATCTTATGGGAGAGACACCTCTAGTGAACTGTGGACCCCGGTCCATTCTTTAATACTGAAATACAAATCTGCTGCAATACTTGTTTTTACTATTTTCTCTGCAAACAATCATCTTCCACACAATACGGTTAATCCTTTGTTACGGCAAGCCGGTGAGATTGACAACCTCACTGTTTCGTTGGGGCAAAGTACTTTGGTTGTGTTGTGCGAGTTCCACGTTGGCGCCGGAATCTCCGGTGTTGCGCCGCACTACATCCCGCCGCCATCAACCTTCAACGTGCTTCTTGGCTCCTCCTGGTTCGATAAACCTTGGTTTCTTTCCGAGGGAAAACTTGCTGCTGTGCGCATCATACCTTCCTCTTGGGGTTGCCCAACGAACGTGTGAAATACACGCCATCAAGCTCTTTTTCCGGCGCCGTTGCCGGGGAGATCAAGACACGCTGCAAGGGGAGTCTCCACTTCTCAATCTCTTTACTTTGTTTTTGTCTTGCTTTATTTTATTTACTACTTTGTTTGCTGCATTATATCAAAACACAAAAAAATTAGTTGCTAGCTTTACTTTATTTACTGTCTTGCACTTTATATCAAAAACACAAAAAAATTAGTTACTTGCATTTACTTTACTCATCATGTTTCCTTTTAATTTTACCACAAAGAACATACCGGTAGGACAAGGGTCTATAATTGGGAGGAACAATATAGAAGAATTTTTCACCCATGTTAGTACCGTTGAAGATTTTGAAGATAGACACTTGGTAGAACTTGCTCCTACTTATGAAATTGCTCGCTCGTTGCTTTAGTTCGCTTGTTGGAAACTAAATTTGTTAATCCCAATCCTATAATCCAACACATGTTTCTTACACTTGGTGATTTGGAATAGGGGGAAAAGAAAGATTTTGTTTTAGAAACCCTTCTTAGAGAATTTGGTGGTCTAGCAAGAGAAGCTAGAAAGGTCTTTGCTAAATTTAATATACTTGGTTCTCATACTAATTTTGTTGGTCTCCTTGAAAAGATGGACATGGATAGAATAAGATACACTAATAATATTAATGATGGTGGGGAGATCAAAGCACCCATACCATGTAAACTCCTAGCTATGAATGATGCACTAGAACATAACTATGCTTGGCTTGTTCCCGAAAATTTGTTCGATGAGAGTAGCAAGCCCAAGACTAATGAAAAGGGAGACGCTGAAACTTATGTATCCAATATACTATGCATGGTTGAGAAAACTCCAAACCCCGCTGTAGGTGCACCACCCTTCGATGTTACTTGAGATACACTTTCGCGCCTAGCTGAAAGGCGTTAAAGAAAAGCGCTTATGGGAGACAACCCATGTTTTTACTCCAGTATTTTTGTTTTTATATTTGTGTCTTGGAAGTTGTTTACTACTGTAGCAACCTCTCCTTATCTTAGTTTTGAGTTTTGTTGTGCCAATTAAAGTCTTTGATAGAAAAGTAAGTACTAGATTTGGATTATCGCGCAGTTCCAGATTTCTTTGCTGTCACGAATCTGGGTCTATCTCCCTGTAGGTAGCTCAGAAAATTACGCCAATTTACGAGCATGATCCTCAGGTATGTACGCAACTTTCATTCAATTTGAGCATTTTCGTTTGAGCAAGTCTGGTGGCCTAATAAAATCCATCTTTACGGACTGTTCTGTTTTTGACAGATTCTGTCTTTTATTTCGCATTGCCTCTTTTGCTATGTTGGATGAATTTCTTTGATCCACTAATGTCCAGTAGCTTTATGCAATGTCCAGAAGTGTTAAGAATGATTGTGTCACCTCTGAACATGTGAATTTTTATTATGCACTAACCCTCTAATGAGTTGTTTCGAGTTTGGTGTGGAGGAAGTTTTCAAGGATCAAGAGAGGAGTATGATGCAATATGATCAAGGAGAGTGAAAGCTCTAAGCTTGGGGATGCCCCGTGGTTCACCCCTGCATATTATAAGAAGACTCAAGCGTCTAAGCTTGGGGATGCCCAAGGCATCCCCTTCTTCATCGACAACATTATCGAGTTCCTCCCCCGAAACTATATTTTTATTCCATCACATCTTATGCACTTTGCTTGGAGCGTCGGTTTGTTTTTGTTTTTTGTTTTGTTTGAATAAAATGGATCCTAGCATTCACTTTATGGGAGAGAGACACGCTCCGCTGTAGCATATGGAGAAATATGTCCTTAGGCTCTACTCATAGTATTCATGGCGAAGTTTCTTCTTCGTTAAATTGTTATATGGTTGGAATTGGAAAATACTACGTGTAGTAACTCTAAAATGTCTTGGATAATTTGATACTTGGAAATTGTTGTGCTCATGTTTAAGCTCTTGCATCATATACTTTGCACCCATTAATGAAGAAATACTTAGAGCTTGCTAATTTGGTTTGCATATTTGGTTTCTCTAGAGTCTAGATAACATCTAGTATTGAGTTTAGAACAACAAGGAAGACGGTATGGAGTCTTATAATGTTTACCATATGTCTTTTATGTGAGTTTTGCTGTACCGTTCATCCTTGTGTTTGTTTCAAATAACCTTGCTAGCCTAAACCTTGTATCGAGAGGGAATACTTCTCATGCATCCAAAATACTTGAGCCAACCACTATGCCATTCGTGTCCACCATACCTACCTACTACATGGTATTTATCCGCCATTCCAAAGTAAATTGCTTGAGTGCTACCTTTAAAATTCCATCATTCACCTTTGCAATATATAGCTCATGGGAAAAATAGCTTAAAAACTATTGTGGTATTGAATATGTACTTATGCACTTTATCTCTTATTAAGTTGCTTGTTGAGCGATAACCATGTTTCTGGGACGCCATCAACTATTCTTTGTTGGATATCATGTGAGTTGCTATGCATGTCCGTCTTGTCCGAAGCAAGAGAGATCTACCACCTTCATGGTTGGAGCATGCATATTGTTAGAGAAGAACTTTGGGCCGCTAACTAAAGCCATGATTCATGGTGGAAGTTTCAGCTTGGACATATATCCTCAATCTCATATGAGAATAATAATTGTTGCCACATGCTTATGCATTAAAGAGGAGTCCATTATCTCGTTGTCCATGTTGTCCCGGTATGGATGTCTAAGTTGAGAATAATCAAAAGCGAGAAATCCAAAATGCGAGCTTTCTCCTTAGACCTTTGTACAAAGCGGCATGGAGGTACCCCATTGGGACACTTGGTCAAAACATGTGCATTGCAAAGATCCGGTAGTCCAAGTTAATTAGGACAAGGTGCGGGCACTATTAGTATACTATGCATGAGACTTGCAACTTGTAAGATATAATTTACATAACTCATATGCTTTATTACTACCGTTGACAAAATTGCTTCATGTTTTCAAAATAAAAGCTCTAGCACAAATATAGCAATCGATGCTTTCCTCTTTGAAGGACCATTCTTTTTACTTTTATGTTGAGTCGGTTCACCTATCTCTCTCCACCTCAAGAAGCAAACACTTGTGTGAACTGTGCATTGATTCTTATATACTTGCATATTGTACTTGTTATATTACTCTATGTTGACAATTATCCATGAGATATACATGTTACAAGTTGAAAGCAACCGCTGAAACTTAATCTTCATTTGTGTTGCTTCAATACCTTTACTTTGATTTATTGCTTTATGAGTTAACTCTTATGCAAGACTTATTAATGCTTGTCTTGAAGTACTATTCATGAAAAGTCTTTGCTTTATGATTCACTTGTTTACTCATGTCATTACCATTGTTTTGATCGCTGCATCCACTACATATGTTTACAAATAGTATGATCAAGGTTATGATGGCATATCACTTCAGAAATTATCTTTGTTATCGTTTTACCTGCTCGGGACGAGCAGAACTAAGCTTGGGGATGGTTGATACGTCTCCGACGTATCGATAATTTCTTATGTTCTATGCCATATTATTGATGATACCTACATGTTTTATGCACACTTTATGTCATATTCGTGCATTTTCTGGGAACTAACCTATTAACAAGATGCCGAAGTGCCGGTCTCGTTTTCTCGCTGTTTTTGGTTTCAGAAATCCTAGTAACGAAATATTCTCGGAATTGGACGAAACAAAGACCCGGGGGCCTATTTTTCCACGGAGCTTCCGGAAGACCGAAGAACATACGAAGTGGGGCCACGAGGTGGCGACACCACAAGGCGGCGCGGCCCGGGGGGCCCGCGCCGCCCTATGGTGTGGCCCCTCGTCCGGCTCCCGACTCGCCCTTCCGCCTACTTAAAGCCTCCGTCGCGAAACCCCCGATGCGAAAAACCACGATACGGAAAACCTTACCGAGACGCCGCCGCCGCCGATCCCATCTCGGGGGATTCTGGAGATCTCCTCCGGCACCCTGCCGGAGAGGGGATTCATCTCCCGGAGGACTCTACACCGCCATGGTCGCCTCCGGAGTGATGAGTGAGTAGTTCACCCCTGGACTATGGGTCCATAGCAGTAGCTAGATGGTTGTCTTCTCCTCATTGTGCTTCATTGTTGGATCTTGTGAGCTGCCTAACATGATCAAGATCATCTATCTGTAATTCTCTATGTTGTGTTTGTCGGGACTGATGGATAGAGAATACCATGTCATGTTAATTATCAAGTTATTACATATGTGTTGTTTATGATCTTGCATGCTCTCCGTTTCTAGTAGAGGCTCTGGCCAAGTTTTTACTTTTAACTCCAAGAGGGAGTATTTATGCTCGATAGTGGGTTCATGCCTGCATTGACACCGGGGAGTGACGAGAAACCCCTAAGGTTGTGTTGTGCTGTTGCCACTAGGGATAAAACATTGGCGCTATGTCCGAGGATGTAGTTGTTGATTACATTACGCACCATACTTAATGCAATTGTCCGTTGTTAGCAACTTAATACTGGAGGGGTTCGGATGATAACCCGAAGGTGGACTTTTTAGGCATAGATGCGGTTGGATGGCGGTCTATGTACTTTGTCGTAATGCCCAATTAAATCTCACTATACTTATCATGTCATGTATGTGCATTGTTATGCTCTCTCTATTTGTCAATTGCCCGACTGTAATTTGTTCACCCAACATGCTTTTATCTTATGGGAGAGACACCTCTAGTGAACTGTGGACCCCGGTCCATTCTTTAATACTGAAATACAAATCTGCTGCAATACTTGTTTTTACTATTTTCTCTGCAAACAATCATCTTCCACACAATACGGTTAATCCTTTGTTACAGCAAGCCGGTGAGATTGACAACCTCACTGTTTCGTTGGGGCAAAGTACTTTGGTTGTGTTGTGCAGGTTCCACGTTGGCGCCGGAATCTCTGGTGTTGCGCCGCACTACATCCCGCCGCCATCAATCTTCAACGTGCTTCTTGGCTCCTCCTGGTTCGATAAACCTTGGTTTCTTTCTGAGGGAAAACTTGCTGCTGTGCGCATCATACCTTCCTCTTGGGGTTGCCCAACGAACGTGTGAAATACACGCCATCAACGGACCAAACGGACGAAACTAAGGAAACATATTTGCCCGGTGCGTTGCAACGGGTGAGATCATAGATATCGTATAAAATAAAATATAGTTGGTAATCCGCAGCATGTTGCAGATATTAGCCACCTTTCACGCATCCATGGCGCACTGCGGGTTGCATCAACGCAGACCGTCGCCATCGCCCCCTCACCCGAGTCCACAAAAACCTTCGTGTTTGAGATTCGTGCAACCCCTTTGCACATTGCAGAACTCACCCTCCCATTTTACATAACATGCCCCTCTTTCTTTTAGTACTGAGTTAGTACATTTTTTTTGGTGGTAACAAATTTATTCATAGATGTTATACTACAGAACCCACCATTGTGACGAACTATTAAACAAACAAAATTTACTGATTTGGACATAATCATTCAGATCCTTGCCAGTTCATAAATTCGAACCACAGATCAAAACTTAAACTTTATTCCAGAACATGAGGGGAAAGCACATATTATGGAAGCATATTAATTAATGGGAAATCAAGCAACCAGACCATGGGGAAAATCCCAATTCACGAACATTTTTTCAGATCTGTTATGCATGATATCATTGGAGCTGAGACACATGAGACAAAATAGTTTGGTCTGCATCGATACATTATGCATCTTTGATCTGCGCCCATCCGTATGTCCTGATAAACCAGAAAAGGCCATGTCTCCCTAAACTGAAGGGGGCACTAAAATATCAGAAAGCTGATCTAAAGCAAGCACTAAGAAGGAGAGATTTGGAAACAAATCCACATACCGAACACCAGCGAATAGGAATCCCAGGAATCATGAGCATTATAATTTTGTTGCAGCTTGCGCCTTCTACCACCAGGCAGCTGACATGAATCACCACACGAACCTCTACATGATCTCCTGAGGTACGTAGTCGTCTGGCGTCCTCGTAAACAAAGCATCCCGGGAGCCGTGTACAAAGAGCACCCAGTTGTAACACCTTAGCTCCTTATGTTCTTGACCATGTTGCCTGACATGTCTAGGAGGTTGACGCCCATCACTATGCCGTGCTGCGCGTTCTAGCGCACAGTGCAACATCGAACTGGGGCAGCTGCAGGGCACCGTTATTCAGAGGCAGTAGTAGGTCGCTATCAAGTCCGTTGATTTCAGCTAGAAGTAGGTCGTGATCCTTGGCTATCGGGACGTACGGGATCATGACCGCCACATCGGCGCACGATTTTTTCTTGTCATATCGTAGTGCTTGTTGATCAAGCTACTCGTACACATCACATGGACGTACGTGTTGTTTACCAGCCTCCAATTGAGACAAGCTACATCAGTCATGTAATTGCAAATCAAATAGAGAACAATGGGATTGCATCACACTCGTCGTCACCTCCCGTAGGTCGTAGTCTCGTGTGCCTCGCACTTCTGTCCTGTACGGTCGACGAACATGTGAGCTTCACCATGCCGGACGTGCCGCGGCTGGCGCTCGGAACAACACCTCGCCCCCTCGTCTTTGCCTCCCGTGTGCCAGCCTCCGCTTACGCCGACGAGGGCGCCATGCGCTGGAGCTGCTGGTATCCCTCATGTAGCTGGGCATGGAGGCCGGCGCCGGGAACGATATGGTCGCGCCGGCGCGGTTACTCGGCAGGGTTCCGCCGAAGCTGCAGCAAAGCCGAACGCGTCGACCTCGAAACCCTCATTACTAAAGGTATCGGCTAATAAGTCATCTCCATCGCTCACGTCCTCGAAATCCTCGACGTAATTGTCGTCCTCCGGCAGATTAGGTTGGCCTTTGGACTCTAGATTGGATCGTCGATGTATACCTGCGTCAGCGTTGCTCTAAATATATAGGTCGCTGGAGACCTGAACTGACACGTACAAGTTTGGGCTCAGGTGCGTTTGTTCTTGACTTGGACGCGGAGTCCATCTCCGCTGGCAACTCCTTTTTCTGGACGGAAGAAAACATTATTTTTTTTATAACTTACGGGTGGCAGTGGTGGGTAATTTGTACCAACTTTTAGGGCAGTTTTAAATTGGACGAACGACCGAGGGAGAAACCCTTTTGCTTTTATTATTAGGTAAAGATTTGATTTGCAATTACATGACTGATGTAGCTTGTCTCAATTGGAGGCTGGTAAACAACACGTACGTCCATGTGATGTGTACGAGTAGCTTGATCAACAAGCACTACGATATGACAAGAAAAAATCGTGCGCCGATGTGGCGGTCATGATCCCGTACGTCCCGATAGCCAAGGATCACGACCTACTTCCAGCTGAAATCAACGGACTTGATATCGACCTACTACTGCCTCTGAATAACGGTGCCCTGCAGCTGCCCCAGTTCGATGTTGCACTGTGCGCTAGAACGCGCAGCACGGCATAGTGATGGGCGTCAACCTCCTAGACATGTCAGGCAACATGGTCAAGAACATAAGGAGCTAAGGTGTTACAACTGGGTGTTCTTTGTACACGGCTCCCGGGATGCTTTGTTTACGAGGACGCCAGACGACTACGTACCTCAGGAGATCATGTAGAGGTTCGTGTGGTGATTCATGTCAGCTGCCTGGTGGTAGAAGGCGCAAGCTGCAACAAAATTATAATGCTCATGATTCCTGGGATTCCTATTCGCTGGTGTTCGGTATGTGGATTTGTTTCCAAATCTCTCCTTCTTAGTGCTTGCTTTAGATCAGCTTTCTGATATTTTAGTGCCCCCTTCAGTTTAGGGAGACATGGCCTTTTCTGGTTTATCAGGACATACGGATGGGCGCAGATCAAAGATGCATAATGCATCGATGCAGACCAAACTATTTTGTCTCATGTGTTTCAGCTCCAATGATATCATGCATAACAGATCTGAAAAAATGTTCGTGAATTGGGATTTTCCCCATGGTCTGGTTGCTTGATTTCCCATTAATTAATATGCTTCCATAATATGTGCTTTCCCCTCATGTTCTGGAATAAAGTTTAAGTTTTGATCTGTGGTTCGAATTTATGAACTGGCAAGGATCTGAATGATTATGTCCAAATCAGTAAATTTTGTTTGTTTAATAGTTCGTCACAATGGTGGGTTCTGTAGTATAACATCTATGAATAAATTTGTTACCACCAAAAAAAATGTACTAACTAAGTACTAAAAGAAAGAGGGGCATGTTATGTAAAATGGGAGGGTGAGTTCTGCAATGTGCAAAGGGGTTGCACGAATCTCAAACACGAAGGTTTTTGTGGACTCGGGTGAGGGGGCGATGGCGACGGTCTGCGTTGATGCAACCCACAGTGCGCCATGGACGCGTGAAAGGTGGCTAATATCTGCAACATGCTGCGGATTACCAACTATATTTTATTTTATACGATATCTATGATCTCACCCGTTGCAACGCACCGGGCAAATATGTTTCCTTAGTTTCGTCCGTTTGGTCCGTGCTGCCTTGGTTTCGTCCATCGATCAATTTCGTCCTCCTACGAATCACGTGTGAAAACCTCATGTCTCGCACCGTGTTCAGCTCTAATTGAAAACCCGAGTTGCTTCCGATCAGAGTTGTCGTATTGTGCACGGCCTGGTCCGGCGTTATAATCAGAAGTGAGTACACATCGGGGAAAGGCTCTGGGACGTGGCTCCGCTCGGGGAAGATGTTGGCTGATTCAGGGGGATGATCTGAAGCTCTGGGAAGCGAGGAGAGGACCGGGACATAGTAGTAGTGCAGGCGATTCAACGGCGGCGGCCACCGGATGGAGGCGGGGAAGAAGGCAATGGCGGCATCGATGACGGTTGCCCCGGTTTGATTCCTTGGGCAAAGAGGATGAGGGGAGCAAGGCAGAGCGGATAGGTTGATCGGCAAGTATCGGGACAGCCCCAGCGACGGCGCGGCTGAACGACTCCGGTTGCGGACTTGGGTGCTTGCTTGGATGAGATAGAGAGAAATCATATGATAAGGGATGAAGAAGAAGTAGGCCATGTAGGAAGGCTTGCCATCAGACAGTTCTGCTGGCTTGATTTGCTTGTTTGTGCCGATGCTTTGATTCGCTCATCGAGGTGCTCTCTGGTAGCACCGCTCCGGATCAAAAAGGAGATCATTGGATTGATCCCGGAGATTGTGGGAGATTGTGGGCGACGAGAGGCATGGTGATGTATCTTGGTGCTTGGATACGTTGTTGCAGGAGGACTCCCAGGTGTTGTGGTTGCCGTACTGGACACTTTGTTTCAGTGTTTTTCTCCATCGGCCAGATTAACCTCGCGCCTAGAGTATGCAGGAGCCGGAATGTGCTTCGGAGGGGCCGAATTCGGCCGGGTATCACCACGTCTTCGCCCACATACTATGGTCGCCCATCATCTCCTTCTTACTTGTAGCGCGGAGCATGGCCTCTTCTACCATTCGTCGAGCTCGAGCACGAAGACAATTCTGCTCCCTGCGGCACCACGTCCGTGGTGGCCGGACGAGCTAGAAAAGAATAATGCAGCAGGAGAGTCTGAATCCAGATTAAAGGGCGAACATTGTTGCCTCATGTCATGCTGACATCCCGCGACGATGGATCGTGATGAATATTAATCTCTGCTGAGGGTGGTAAGTACTATAATATATAAGTCTATAATACACCAATAATACAACAGTGTAGTGCATGTTGTCTCTTCTTATACGTGAATAGTTACAATTAGATGGAAGAGATGAGGCTTGATCAAGATTGGATGTTGTATAGAGCAAACTTATCTGCCGGCTATGTATGTTTCAAGTTTGAGGTTAGGATCCAGAGACAGTCTTTTGGACACATCATCCGGCCATCCTAATGCTAACAGTTCAGAGACGGGCATCTTCTTCAACATGTGTAAGAAGCCAATATTAATGTGCAGATCTTTGGCAAAACTCCCAATCTTCTTTCTCAGGATTTACATTATTTTTCAATACTCGTGGTTCTTGTTTCTCTCCCATTATTGATAAAATTATATTAAACCTAGAACTATTTATTTATCGTTGCGTGTTTTGTTCTTGATTTTATTTCAACATTTAATGACTATATGAAACACATAAATATGTCTCGATCACACGTGTCATCTAAATTTCTCCCCCGATGCAACGCATGGGCAAGTTTACTAGTAGAGAACAATGGGATTGCATCACACTCGTCGTCACCTCCCGTAGGTCGTAGTCTCGTGTGCCTCGCACTTCTGTCCTGTACGGTCGACGAACATGTGAGCTTCACCATGCCGGACGTGCCGCGGCTGGCGCTCGGAACAACACCTCGCCCCCTCGTCTTTGCCTCCCGTGTACCAGCCTTCGCTTACGCCGACGAGGGCGCCATGCGCTGGAGCTGCTGGTATCCCTCATGTAGCTGGGCATGGAGGCCGGCGCCGGGAACGATATGGTCGCGCCGGCGCGGTTACTCGGCAGGGTTCCGCCGAAGCTGCAGCAAAGCCCAACGCGTCGACCTCGAAACCCTCATTACCAAAGGTATCGGCTAATAAGTCATCTCCATCGCTCACGTCCTCGAAATCCTCGACGTAATTGTCGTCCTCCGGCAGATTAGGTTGGCCTTTGGACTCTAGATTGGATCGTCGATGTATACCTGCGTCAGCGTTGCTCTAAATATATAGGTCGCTGGATACCTGAACTGACATGCATATTTTACTTATCCTAAAGCAAGTGGCCCACTTCACCAAGCCATGCACATTAAATTATCAATTTCCATCACAGATGAGTCGAACCAAATTGTTGGTTCGCTTTTCCTGTCAGAACCTATGCATCGATGCTCTGTTATGTGCGGAACCGATTCAATGGACGTTTTGGTTCGCTTTTGATACACATAGTGCATGGTCTAAAGTTACAGACAGTCTGTAGGCTTCTTACAGACAGCTTACAGACACCATTTTTGTTGTTGTATGAAGGGTGTCTATAACTTATACTCATATATAGCTATGACTAAAAATACTAGATAACTTACAGATAGACTATTGTATACACTGTCTATAGCATTGTCTATACTCCGTAGACGACATGGAGTAGTATTACAGACAACATCCGTCTAAATCAATGTACATGCCCTAATGGCGCGGAAACCGAGGCAGCGACTGGCCACGAGGGCAGCGACTGGCCATGCGGCGTCCAGTCGCCTTAAATGTGGGCAGTTGCTACCGCTAGATAGGACGTACGCCGTCCACCACCGCCGCTCCATTCTCTACTCTCCACATCAAGATGCCCGCCGTCTGAAGACCACCTACTCGATGGTTGGCCTCAACGGCCGCGCGCTGCCTCCAGCACCACCGCAGCCGCAGCCGGAGCCGCAGGCCGACGACGAGCACAGCTCCGACGAGGACGAGGGCCCACGGTTCGAGGCGTGGCACGATGTCTACGTAGCAGAAGCGGAAGCAGAGGTGGCGGAGGAGGCAGCGCAGTCGGGCGAGCCGCCGCAGGCCCCCGCCGACCCGGAGCAGGCGGCGATCCTCGCGTCGCTGAACGCACAACGATACCAGCGGTTGAGGGAGGAGGAGCGCGAGTTCGTCAACGACGCGAACCTCGAGCACGTCCTCGAGATATCGCGCCAGCGAGCGGCCACGGAGGAGGCGGGACGGCGCCTCATGGAGGCGGAGCGACAGAAGCTCGCAGAGCTCAACGCTCATCGCCACTACGACGCGTTCGCTCGCCAGCAGGCGAGGTGCGCAGAGATCGAAGCTTCTCGAGAAAGGCTGGAAGCGCGGGGACAGCGCCGCCGGCAAGCCCCTGCGACGCCGGCCGCCATGCTCCACCACCGGATGCGCGAAGCAACGGAGGAGAAGCGGGCACGGAAGCAGAGCGGCAATGGCGAAGAACAACGACGAGGCAGGGCCGTCGAGCGCCCCTACCGACGGCCAGTAGACCAGGATTAAGTTTATGTTTAGTTATGTTTAAATTCGAGCTACTTTGGAATAAATTTCGTATGAATTTGGGTTTTTAGATGTCAATTTAAATTTTAAAATCTATCGGGGCTGCCGTTTTGGGGCCGCCGGTGTGGGAGCAGCGTCCCCAAATAGAGGATGTTGTGCCGGTGGAGATGCTCTTATAGATAGATAATGATCATGGTAACGGAAAAAATCGTCAACGTGATGAT
>NW_025899791.1:0-19501 GCF_022539505.1 Lolium rigidum
GGCCCCACTTCGTTATCTCTTCGGTCTTCCGGAAGCTTCGTGCAAAAATAGGACCCCGGGCGAAAGTTTCGTCCAATTCCGAGAATATTTCCTTACTAGGATTTCTGAAACCAAAAACAGCAGAAAACAGCAACAGGCTCTTCGGCATCTTGTTAATAGGTTAGTTCCAGAAAATGCATAAATATGACATATAATGTGCATAAAACATGTAGGTATCATCAATAAAGTAGCATGGAACATAAGAAATTATCGATACGTTGGAGACGTATCAAGGGGTAACAAATACCGCCGGTGAATACAAGAAAGCGTCGGGGATAACATCACGTTACCGCTGGCGAAACGGAAGGTGTCGGCGGTAACCACTTACCACCGGCGAGGTGATCGCCGGTGAATACGAAGGCGCTGGCGGTAGGACTTTTTGGTGCGCCAGCTGTAAGCTTATTCCTAATAGTGTTTGGAGAAAGACCCGCTTCTTTTTAATTGCATAGAACACTCTAGTTTTTGTTGTTATTGTTTTGCGAGTGTTCTAGCTTTCTGTTACTGCGTTTAGCTCTTGTTCTTTCATTTGAATTTTTTCAGAGCATGTTAGTATTCTTTATTTGTGTATGATTAGCTCTCTGGTCCATATTTGTATTTCATCTCTGAGAGCTATTTTTTTTTTGAGAAGTCTCTGAGAGCTATTTCAAATAAGTTGATTGGTGTTGGATACGAGTACATGACTATAGTGATGCAAATGGAAGCTTGTCTAGACTGTGGCATAGACTTTGGCATGTCATGTTAGATGTTATTCTTGTCATATGCTTAGTATTTATTGTTTTAGCATGACTTGTTTCAAATGGCTAAGAGTGCATAATGTGTCATTTAAAGAATCATGTGTTGTTTCTATAATAAAAAAACATCATTTAATGCTTTATTGGGTTGACTTGGCACATGCTTATACCATGTTATGACTATAACCAGTCAACTAAAGCCTCTATGATCATTTAATTTTTGATTTTTAATATCACTTTATGCTTTGATTGATAATATTTTGTCGCTATGCATGCTTATGACCACTATTGCTCTCTTAGTTGGTCGCTTTCAGTCTTTTGCTAGTCTTCACCTGTACTGAGTATGATCTCTACTCGTGCATCCAACTACCAAAAACCAAAGTTGCCAATTGTGTCCACCATATCTACCTATATGTGGTATTTCACCGCCACTCCAAAGTAAATTGCTTGTGTGCTACCTTTAAACCTTAAAAAATAATCACATGTTTTGTGTAAATTATAGCTCATGAGAAAGTAGTCTAAAAACTATTGTGGCAAGTATTATGTCCTATGCATTTTTAGTTCTTATAAGTTTCTTGTTGTGTGATAGCCATGCTGTCATGGGGAACACCATCAATATGCTTTTGTTGAATATCATGTAAAATACTATGCATGCTCATCTTGTTTCAAGTAAGGGAGATTTACCATAAGTTGCAAATATTTGAGTATGCATATTGTTAGAGAGGAACATTGGGCCGCCAACTAAAGCCATGTTCACATGGTGGAAGTTTCAGCTGGGCAAAAGTCCAAATATTTGTTGTCCTTGCTTTCCCGGTATGGATGTCCAAAAAAGTTGAGATTCATAAAAATTGAGAAATCAAATGAGATCCATCTCCCAAGGACCTTTGTACAGGAGGCAAAAAGGAAGTAGCCCTTTGTGACACTTGGTTAAAACATATGTATGTGATGAAAATCCATGGAAGTCCAAGCTAATTAGGACAAGGTGTGAGCACTATTGGTATATTATGCATGAGGCAAGCAAACTTATAGGAAGTAATAAGCCATACTATTTATCACTACCATTGACATAAGTAGCACCTCTCAAAATAAATAGTTTCAACACTCTTATTGCTTTCAAAATGAAAAGCTCTAGCACAAGGGTAATCCCTGCTTCCCTCTATGAAGGGCCTTTTTGTTTTTATGTTGAGTCTCCACCTTCTACCTTATACACCGATTAAGAGAGCATAGTCGTCATTCTTAGTGCAATGTGCCTAGTCCTAAAATTATTATTGATTGATTCATGATTGTGCTATTGCTTGCTCTCAAATTATTTGTATCTAGCCACCCTTCAAACTTTGAAGGTGTCCTTGCATTTATGTTTTGCTATTCCATAAGGACATGTTGAGTACCACTTTATTATGTTTACTCTACGATCATAAACACACACTTTCTTTCAATGCACTATTATCCATGATCCTTTGTTTGAGTTACTCTTCATGTTATAACATAGTTGCTAAGTTTAATTGAATTATATCTATCATGCCTATGTTAGAGTACTTAGATCCCAGCTCACAATGCTTTACATGCTTGATCAAGATTGTGTTGGCTTCATGTCACCTAAAAAATTATTTTGTTATCACTTACCTACTCGAGGACGAGCATGAGTTAAGCTTGGGGATGCTGATACATCTCAAACGTATCTATAATTTTTGATGCTCCATGCTTGTTTTACACCAATTCATATGTGTCTTGTTTACACTTCGTTGCACTTTTACATGATTTCCGGCACTAACCTGTTAACAAGATGCCACAGTGTCAGTTCCCTATTTTCTGCTGTTTTTTGTATTTCTGAAAAGTTGTACAGTAAATATTCTCGGAATTGGACGAAACAATAGCCGAAGTCAATATTTTACTGAAACGAAGACGAAGTCCGGAGGGGGGACGAAGAGGCGCATCAGAGCTCCCGCATCACCCCTAGGCGCGGCCTAGGGTTGTTCCGCGCCTAGGGTAGGTATGGGACCCATAGGCGCTCCACCGATATGAATCCTCCGCCTATTTATACATATTCTTGGGAAAACCCTGGAGACCGGAGCCTCCATCCACGAAAAGTTCCGTCGCGGCCGCTGATACGTCTCAAACGTATCTATAATTTCTGATGTTTCATGCTTATTTTATATATCAATGTCACATGTTTTATATACACTTTATATCATTTTTATGCATTTTCCGGGACTAACCTATTAACAAGATGCCGAAGTGCCAGTTCCTGTTTTCTGCTGTTTTTGGTTCCATAAAATTACTTCTGCGAATATTCTCGGAAGTGCACGAAACAAAAGGCCAAGTCCCTATTTTTCCAGCACCGTCACGGAGTCCGAAGGAGAGACGAAGAGAAGCCACGAGGTGGCCACCTCACCTAGCGGCGCGGCCCCACCTCCTGTCGCGCCAGCCTATGAGGTGGGCCCCTCGGGCGCCCACCGACAACGCCCTTTCGCCTATATAATCCTCCCGACGTGAAAACCCTAAAGATATCTATCATACTCCAAAAAGACTCCCGGAGCGCCGCCGCCATCGTGAAACCTAGTTTCGGGGTCCAGAAGTTCCTGTTTTGGCACCCTGCCGGGACGGGGATCGACCCCCGGAGCCTTCTCCATCGACGCCACCGCCTCCATCATGCTCCGCGAGTAGTCCCCCCATGGACTACGGGTTCTAGCATTAGCTAGTTGGTACTCTCTCTCCCATGTACTTCAATACAATGATCTCATGAGCTGCCTTACATGATTGAGATCCATCTGATGTAATCGGTGTTGTGTTTGTTGGGATCCGATGAATTGTTACATTATGATCAGTCTATCTATAAAGTTTGTGAAGTTATTGTTGCTGCAATATTGTTGTGTTTAATGCTTGTCACTAGTGCACGAGTGGCATGATCTTAGATTTAAGCTCTATAATTATTGCTTAGATTGTATCTACAAGTTGTTTGCACATGTCTATGTCCGGAACCCGAGGCCCCGTAGTGACAAGAATCGGGATAACTGGAGGGGATGGCTTAGATATGAGGATCACATGTTTTCACCAAGTGTTAATGCTTTGCTCCGGTGCTCTATTAAAAGGAGTACCTTAATTACCAGTAGATTCCCTTGAGGCCCGACTGCCACCGGCTGGTAGGACAAAAGATGTTATGCAAGTTTCTCATTGCGAGCACGTATGACTATATATGGAAAACATGCATACATGATTAATAAACTGGATGTTCTGTCTTAATGCTATAATAATTATGTCAATTGCCCAACTGTAATTTGTTCACCCAACACTTGTTATTGGAGAGTTACCACTAGTGTAGATAGCTGGGAACCCCGGTTCATCTTTCATCATCAAATACTCACTCGGTCCTATATGCCATTAGAAGTAGTATCAACTATTTTCTGGTGCCATTGCCTCTATGTTACTGCTACTGCTGTTGTGTTACTGTTACTATTGCTCTCATATTACTGCTGCTTTCACATCACCCCTGTTACTAGTGCTTTTCCAGGTGCAGCTGAATTGACAACTCCGTTGTTAAGGCTTATAAGTATTCTTTGTCTTCCCTTGTGTCGAATCAATAAATTTGGGTTTTACTTCCCTCGAAGACTGTTGTGATCCCCTATACTTGTGGGTCATCAAGACTATTTTCTGGCACCGTTGCCGGGGAGCATAGCTCTACTCATATGTTCACCTGGGGAGTACACTCTACCTCTCTCTCTGGTTTTATTTTATTTTGTTTTACTTAGTTTACTTTTGTCTAGTTTATTTGTGCTTAGTTTATTTCTGTCTAGTATTATTTTGCTTAGTTTACTTTTGTATAGTTTATTTTTGTCTTGTTTTATTTTTCTTATATACCCGAAAATCCATAAGAAATTGAAAAACCGAAAAATTAAAAACTGTTGTTATGGAAGAACCCACAACCTGTATGGATCTTATAGAATTATATATGAATTATAGAGAATCAAGAAAGGGTAAAGTCATGAGTGCCGTGTTAGAAAAATTGAATACAATTGCTAAAATCTTGCTTAAACGCCATGATATAAATTGTTGCTCTAAACAGGATACTAAACATCTTAAATTCCAATGTGGCTTTAGTGAAGAAGTTTTAATTGTGAATTATCATTGGAATAACTATATTGATCTTGGGTTCGAAGAAGTAGAACAATTTGTTTTATTTATGGGAGCCTCTGAGATAGAATCCTTCGTGGCTAAAAATTATGAAACTTGTATTGTTTGTAAGGACCTTAAAGATTATGTCTCTTCTATCCTTGATTATTGCATAGAACATTACAACAATAATCCTTATATCATTGATTACAAAGAGAGACTCATTCATGCACAAGAATGCACTCACAATTTGCAGGAATCTGTGAAAGAAGAAATTGATGAACCTGAAAGCTCATTGGATGAAAAAGAGGAGGAGAGTGATGAACAAAAGGAGGAAGAATGGATTAGCTACCAATGCCAACCTTCTAATGAGAGTAACTCTTTATCTCTTACACTATTTAATTGTCCTCCATGCTTACCAAAGGAGGATGAATGTTATGTTCCTGTGGATTCTCTTGAAATATTCCCTATGGGTAAAACTTGTGAGAATAATTATGCTACTGTTATCTATGATAATCCATGCTATTTTGATAAATCTTATGATAATGCTTTGTTTGTGCCTGATATCGAAATGCATGGTACTAAAGAGTTTTGCTTAGCAAATGTTTACGATAAAGCTCTAGATGATGGTCCTATGTTACTTAATAATATTAATTGTACCACTAATGAAAATGGGATTGGAAAGGCCTTGACTTTATCTAGGAGTCCCATATCTCTTGAGAATGATCAATCATCTTGTTATAGATTTTTAAAAAGTGGGTTTGAAAGTTTTGATCCCACTATTTTTGAGCTTGATAAAAATTATGTGTTTGTAGATCATGAAAAGCATGCTCGTATGTGATAGTTATATTGTTGAGTTTGTTCATGATGCTACTGGAAATTATTATGAAAGAGGAAAATATGGTTGTAGAAATTTTCATGGTACTAAAACACCTCTCTACATGCTGAAAATTTTGAAGTTACTCGTGTTTTATCTTCCTATGCTTGTCACTTTGTTCTTCATGAATTTATTTGTGTACAAGATTCCTATGCATAGGAAGTGGGTTAGGCTTAAATGTGTTTTGAATTTGTTTCTTGATGCTCCTTTTGCTTCATTTTCTATTTTTCATGTGAGCATCATTAAAATCTTCTGCGCCTAGCTGAAAGGCGTTAAAGAAAAGCGCTTATGGGAGACAACCCCTCGTTTTTATTTTCTGTTATTTTTTGCTTTCCTTTTTGTTTTGAGTCAAGGTGCTTGTTACTTCTGTAGCAATACCTTTGTATCTTTATTTTCTTGCATTGTTGTGCCAAGTAAAGCCTCTAATAGAAAGGTGATACTAGATTTGGATTTCTGCGCAGAAACAGATTTTTAGCTGTCACGGTTTTGAGTTTTTCTCTCTGCAGAAAATGGAAACATTCTGAAAAAATTCGTGCGTTATCCTCAGATATGTACGCAACTTTCATTAGTTTTGAGTTTTCTGATTTGAGCAACGGAAGTACCTCGAAAAAATTTATGTTTACTGGCTGTTCTGTTTTGGCAGATTCTGTCTCTGTTTTTTGCATTGTCTCTTGTGGACTTTAAGTAAGGCTTTCTAGACGTGGAGAGCTGTAGCTAATGTTTTATTGAGTTCTTGCAATGTGTCAGTATAGAACTAAAGTGGATTAAAGTTTTTTGAGTACTAACCCCTCTAATGAAGTTTATGAGAAGTTTGGTGTGGCAGAAGTTTTCAAGGGTCAAGAGAGAAGAGTGATATAATGTGATCAAGAAGAGTGAAGAGTCTAAGTGTGGGGATGCCCCGTGGGTCACCCAAGCATATTTCAAGAAGACTCAAGCGTCTAAGCTTGGGGATGCCCAAGGCATCCCCTTCTTCATCAGCAACTTATCAGGTCATCTCAAGTGAAACTATATTTTAATTCTTCCACATCTTATGTGCTTTACTTGGAGCGTCTGTGTGCTTTTTATTTTTGTTTGTTTGTTTTCATTTCTTGAATAAAATTGGATCCTGGCATTCTTGTATGGGAGAGAGACACGCTCCGCTTTTTCATTTGAACACTTGTGTTCTTCGTTTTACTTTCATGTTCATAGCGAAAGCTGAAAGCCACAACACTTATTGATATTTGGTTGGAAACAAAAAATGCTTCATGTGGTAATTGGTATATTGTCTTGAATAATTTGATACTTGGAAATTGTTTTGAGCTCTGAAGTAGATCATGTTTAAGCTCTTGCATCATGTAGTTTAAACCTATTAGTGGAGAACTACCGTAGAGCTTGTTGAAATTTGGTTTGCATGATTGGTCTCTCTAAGGTCTAGATATTTTCTGGTAAAAGTGTTTGAGCAACAAGGAAGACAGTGTAGAGTCTTATAATGCTTGCAATATGTTCTTATGTAAGTTTTGCTGTACCGGTTTATACTTGTGTTTGCTTCAAACAACCTTGCTTGCCAAAGCCTTGTACTGAGAGGGAATGCTTCTCGTGCATCCAAAACCTTGAGCCAAAACCTATGCTTTTTGTGTCCACCATAACTACCTATTATGTGGTATTTTCTGCCATTCCAAGTAAATACTTCATGTGCTACCTTTAAACAATTCAAAACTTTATTACTCCTTATTTGTGTCAATGTTTCATAGCTCATGAGGAAGTATGTGGTGTTTTATCTTTCAATCTTGTTGGGCGGACTTTCACCAATGGACTAGTGGCATATACATCCGCTTATCCAATAATTTTGCAAAAAGAGCTGGCAACGGGGTGCCCAACCCGAATTAATTAACTTTCATTAATAATTCTCTTCACATGTTTTGCCCTGATTTATCAGTAAGCAACTTAATTTTGCAATAGACACTCCTCCATGGTATGTAAAATGTTGGAAGGCACCCGAGGATTCGGTTAGCCATGGATTGTGAAAGCAAAGGTTGGGAGGAGTGTCATCTATAAATAAAACTAAAATACATGTGTAAACAAAAGAGAAGAGGGGTGATCTACCTTGCTGGTAGAGATAACGTCCTTCATGGGAGCCGCTCTTTGAAAGTCTGTTTGACAAGGGGGTTAGAGTGCCCACTACCATTCGTTGACAACAACAAACACCTCTCAAAACTTTATTTTTATGCTCACTATATGATTTCAAAACTTAAAAAGCTCTAGCACATGATTTAATCCTCGCTTCCTCTCGCGAAGGGCCTTTCTTTTACTTTATGTTGAGTCAGTTTACCTACTCCTTTCTATCTTAGAAGCAAACACTTGTGTCAACTTTGTGCATTGATTCTTACATGCTTACTTATTGCACTTATTATATTACTTTGTGTTGACAATTATCCATGAGATATGCATGTTGAAGTTGGAAGCAATTGATGAAACTTAAATCTTCCTTTGTGTTGCTTCAAAACCTTTTATTAAGAATCTATTGCTTTATGAGTTAACTCTTATGTAAGACTTTTTTATGCTTGTCTTGAAAGTACTATTCATGAAGAGTTTTTGCTATATGATTCAGTTGTTTAGTCATTATCTTTTTGTTATCAAACTACAGACATTTGCTTTGAATGATTTGATCTCAGTTCACATGCCTTACATCATTATTGGATCAAGATTATGTTAGTAGCATGTCACTTCAGAAATTATTTTCTTTTTATCGTTTACCTACTCGAGGACGAGTAGGAATTAAGCTTGGGGATGCTTGATACGTCTCAAACGTATCTATAATTTCTGATGTTTCATGCTTGTTTTATATATCAATGTCACATGTTTTATATACACTTTATATCATTTTTATGCATTTTCCGGGACTAACCTATTAACAAAATGCCGAAGTGCCAGTTCATGTTTTCTGCTGTTTTTGGTTCCAGAAAATTACTTCTGCGAATATTCTCGGAATTGCACGAAACAAAAGGCCAAGTCCCTATTTTTCCAGCACCGTCACGGAGTCCGAAGGAGAGACGAAGAGGAGCCACGAGGTGGCCACCTCACCTGGTGACAAAGGATTAATTTGTCAATGCCTACAAATTGTAGACTAGGGTTTTGCTGGAAGTAGAGGGCAAGTAGATCTCGAAGGTTTCAGCCGAAAAGTACTCGCTGATTATGAAAACTAGGGTTCTGTTGACAATAGATTCGATCCTTTCTTTGTCCCTTGACTCCCCCTTATATAGGAGGTGGAGCCGAGGGTTTCGTAATACATAAGTTTATAGAGTCCGGGAGGGTTTCTAACCCGTCCCGCAAGATTACAAGTATCCTTTCGTAATACAACTCTAGCTTTCCTTAATAATATCTTGGGCTTACGAATCTCCTTATTCTTCGGGTCATGGGCCTCCAGTAAACCCCGGGTACTATCTTCGGCAGGCCCATTGGGGATGCCTATGTCAGTAGCCCCCGAGATTTTGCTTGAATCGCAGAATCAGGGAAAATCTCGAGCTTTATATTCGTTCCATTTGCCTAATTTATCACATATCTTTTTAAATATGCAGTTCTATATTGTACAGGGATAACGGTAATTGGGGCTAGTTCATCTGACGGATCAGGTACTAGTTAACTGCTCTAGTGGCAATCCGCAAAAACCTACTTCAAGATCACGTCCCTCGACATGATCTCGGGATACTGGTGTAAACTTCGACAGGTGCCGCTTAAGGTGTTACCATTCTGTCAAGTCCCAGTCATATTTTATCGGGTACCTAACGCGTCCGTTAGGATTTTTCTTCGTATCTGTTGATACGGAAAAAAAGTAGCAAACCGCCGTCAGAGACGGTGCCACGCCGCTCAGAACGGATCCGGGGTCTTACCTTCGCAAAGTTTTGCGGCATTCAGAGATTATTCGCGACTTTTAGCGCTCTGAGAATATATTGTCGAGTGCTTTTCGGCTGTTGGAATGGCACATTTTATCGAGTCATATTTGATGACTTATTTTGCCTTCCCGATGGGAGTATATGTAGAGTTATTAGTATAACTTGAAATATACTCACTTCTTTTTCTTTCTCTATATTTTTGTATAATTTCATTGGGCACGCGAACAGCGTTCCCGATGGGAGTAGCCCCCGAGGCTACAACCAAGGACTTGTGCTTGGTTGTAGGCTCCACAAATTAATATCATCTGTCACTATATTGGTAATCTTTCTCGAGCCTTTCATACCTATCGGGTGCGCCACCAGCGCTCCCGATGGGAGTAGCCCTCGAGGCTATGAACAAATACTTGTATTTGATCATAGGCTCTCGACATTTCTATTTTGTCATACTTGAATATTTCTTTTTTCCGAAGTAGCCCCCGAGCGTTTGGGAAAAAACTTGTATTTGATCAAAGGCTCCCGAAATAATCAATAATCTTTTGCTGGCGAAATTCTTGTCAAGCGTCTTTGTCGAAATTTTCTTTTGTCAAGATGACATCATTGCTTACGACAGCCATGATTACTGTATCGGGAACGTGCGAGAACCGCTTCTCTCTCTGCCTTGTGGGTCCAACTTTCCTATCCAGTTGACACGTCGTGCAAGTGGGGGACACACGTCCTCCGCTTTTTCTGGCACTTATACTGTATCGCCTGTCTGTTCACTTCCCAGTAAAAATCCATTTTTACCCCTTGTCCACGTGTTTGCCATCTGCATCATAACTTTTCCATCCAACGGTTGCGTCGATTTGCCACACCACTATATAAAGCCATCGTCTTCCTCCTTCAGCACTTTCGCTCGCGCCGCATCTCTGCTTCTCCTCTGCAACTCCTCCCTTGCTCCCATTACTTCAGGCGCTCAACCACTCTCTCTCCCTTCTCCGCTAAGTCCATTGATGCCGCCTCGCGCCCGTTTGACTAGACATAGCACACCGGAGTCGAAGATGGCAACAACAGATCTGGGAAGCGCCGAGTGGGAGAGATCCAAGATCTCTGGCCAAGACATCAATATGCTGAAGAAGATGGGATTCAACAAGAAGGAGGACTCGCTCCAGTTCCCCAAGGAGGAGAGCTACCCGAAACCTACAATCGACTATCGGGTTAGTTTCGTTGACCACCTCATCCGATGACTTTCTCCCCCAATCCACGAATTTCTCCGTGGTCTCCTTTTTGTCTATGGGCTTCAGTTGCATCATCTGACGCCCAATTCCATCCTCCATATCTCGATTTTCATCACACTGTGTGAGTGTTTTCTTGGGGTCCAACCCAATTGGGCTCTGTGGAAACGCATCTTTTGTATCCGCCGTAATGGCTCTCACAACGTCGCCTACAACATTGGCGGCATTGTTATCTGTGTTCGTTCTGATGTCGATTATTTCGACGTCAAATTTCCCGACTCCGTCCAAGGTTGGCGGAAGAAATGGCTGTACATTGATACGTCCCAAACGTATCCATAATTTCTTATGTTCCATGCTACTTTATTGATGATACCTACATGTTTTATACACATTATATGTCATATTTATGCGTTTTCCGGAACTAACCTATTGACGAGATGCCGAAGTGCCAGTTCTCGTTTTCTGCTGTTTTTGGTTTCAGAAATCCTAGTAAGGAAATATTCTCGGAATCGGACGAAATCAACGCCCAGTACCCTATTTTCACCGGGAGCTTCCAGAACACCCGAGAGGCACCAGAGGGGAGGCCCAGGGGCTCCACACAAGGTGGCGGCGCGGCCCAGGGGGGGGTGCGCCCCTGTTGTCTATTGGCCCCAGGCCCCCTCCGACTCCGCCTCTTCGCCTATTTAGTCGTCCCTGACCTAAAACCTCGACCACGTTCGACGAAACCAGAGAAAACCATCCAGAGCCGCCGCCATCGCGAAACTCCAATTCGGGGGACAGAAGTCTCTGTTCCGGCACGCCGCCGGGACGGGGAATTGCCCCCGGAGTCATCTCCACCGCCGTCTCCACCGCCATCTTCACCGCCATCACTGTCTCCATGATGAGGAGGGAGTAATTCACCCCGGGGCTGAGGGCTCCGCTGTAGCTATGTGGTTCATCTCTCTCTTTATGTGATCTAGTTGAATATCATCTATGTGCTACTCTAGTGATGTTATTAAAGTACTCTATTCCTCCTGCACGGTGTAATGGTGACAGTGTGTGCCTCGTGTAGTACTTGGTGTAGGCTATGATTGTAATCTCTTGTAGATTATGAAGTTAACTATTGCTATGATAAGTATTGATGTGATCTATGCCTCCTTCATGGTGTGATGGTGATAGTGTGCATGCTATGTTAGTTCTTGGTGTAATTGTGTTGATCTATCTTGCACTCTAAGGTTACTTAAACATGAATATCGAATACCTGTGGAGCTTGTTAACTCCGGCATTGAGGGTTCGTGTAATCCTACACAGTTAGTGGTGTTCATCATCCAACAAAAGAGTGTAGAGTGGTTCTATTATGTGATCATTGTTGAGAGTGTCCACTAGTGAAAGCATGATCCCTAGGCCTTGCTTCTAAGCATCGAATCTCCGTTTGTTTACTGTTTTGTTGCATGTTTACTCGCTGCCATATTTTATTCAGATTGCTATTACCACTCATATACATCCATATTACTTGTATTTCACTATCTCTTCGCCGAACTAGTGCACCTATACACCCGACAAGTGTATTTGGTGTGTTGGGGACACAAGAGACTTCTTGCTTTGTGGTTGCGGGGTTGCTTGAGAGGGATATCTTTGACCTCTTCCTCCCCGAGTTCGATAAACCTTGGGTAATCCACTTAAGGGAAACTTGCTGCTGTTCTACAAACCTCTCGCTCTTGGAGGCTCAACACCTGTCTACAAGAATAGAAGCACCCGTAGACATCAAGCTATTTTCCGGCGCCGTTGCGGGGAGGAAAGGTAAAAGGTACTCACACTCCGGATCTCGGTTACTAAGCTATTTTCCGGCGCCGTTGTAAGTACTCGAAGCTATTTCCTTTAGATCCTGCAATTGCATCTTTTTGTTTCTTGTTTTTATTTTCACTAGTTAGGCATAATGGAAAACAACAAAAAAATTAGTGAGCTTTTTAATCTTTTTCCTGATTTAGAATTGTTTGATGCGAAAATTAAAAAACCTATGGAACCTTATTTGCATGCTAGTAGCAATGTTATTAGTATGAATGCAATTACTGCTAACGCTATGGAGAAGTCTAAGCTTGGGGAAGCTAGTTTATGTGATCTTTTTAGCCTCCCATCTTTAGGGGAGAAAATTTGCTCTGATGATACTTTATCTCCCATATGCGATAACTCTAATGATGCTTGTGACATTTTAAATCCACCTACTGAAAGTATTCCTTACAAGATACCTATGAAAATTATTGAACGCGTTATGGATAACCGCTATGAAGGGGATGGAACTGTTCATCCTGAAGATCATTTACTGTTTTTGCATGAATTATGCGGGTTATTCAAGTGTGTAGGTATTTCAATGGATGAAGTTAGGAAAAAATTATTTGTTATGTCGCTATCTCGTGAAGCGACGCATTGGTATAAACTTCTGAAGGACGGGCGCTCTCTTGATTGGAAGGATATTGTGCCTCTATTTTATTCTAAGTTCTATCCTCCAAGTGAAATTCACAAAGACCGAAACCGTATATATAATTTCTGGCCTCATGATGGAGAGAGTATTGCCCAAGCATGGGAGAGATTGAAGTCCTTAATGCTCAAATGCCCCAATCATGAGCTTCCAGGTAATATCATCATTGATAATTTCTATGCAAGACTTTCTTTTCAAGATAAAACCTTGCTGGATACTGCTTGTTCTGGATCATTCTCACGCAACAAAGAAGAGTTTAAATGGGACCTTCTTAATCTTATTCAGAAGAACACTGAAGATTGGGAGAACGACAAAGGTAAAGAGTCAGGTATAAATTATGATTATGAATGCATTGAAACTTTTATGGATACTGATAAATTTCGAAATATGAGTGCTACTTATGGTCTTGACTCTCAAGTTATTGCAAATCTTTATAAAGCTTTTGTTTCTCACATTGAATTGCCTAGGAAGAATTTTGATAAGTATCATGAACCTTTTAAAGAGGCTTGCATGAAGAATGAAATTGTTGTTAATGATTGCAATAAGCATGCTCAAACTCCTAAGAATGCTATTTCCTATAAGCATGTTAATTTTTGTGGAATGCATAGACCTTGTGGAATTAATCAAATCGAAGATGAATATTGTATCCACCATATTAATGAAAAAACTAGAAAGTGGGCTAGGACTCTAGATGATCTTGGTAAAAAAGTTTGTGCCCTCTATCCTTTTATTTGTGAAGTTTGCCATGAAGTGGGTCATTTTAATTTCCAATGCTCCACCAATGATAATTTGAACCCAATGAGTGCTGCAAATTTGTATTGTGATGATGAAATTACTCCTAATCAGCATGATGAACTTACTCTATTTTTGTGGTGTGAAGAGTTATCAAGAAAATTTTCTTTGTTAGATATTAATGATCTTGATATTGATGATGTCCTGCATGGGTGTTTCTCTTATTGCATTGATAATAGCCATACAAATACTTACATACAAAATATTTTAGAAGATGACACCTTGCCAAAATATGATAGGACCGCTGTGTGTTTTCAACTAATGAATGAAAAGGAGGGATCCTCCCAAGTTTCTTCTATTGTTTCTGAAAGTAAATCAGGTTATGCGGACAAGCCACCCTTCAAGCCTCTTCCTCCTAAAGAAGGGAACGAGGAGAAGGAAAAGAAGAAGAAGAAGGGAACGAAGAAGAAGAAGAAGAAGAAGAAGAAGAAGAAGAAGAAGGAGAATAAAGAGAAAGAGGCAATGGCATATCCCCGCGTGTATGAGGTAACAATAGGTAACCGTAAGTATGTTGCGCCTAATGATTATTATGATAATGAATCTGAGTACGATGATCTTCCTATGCCCTGTACCCATGTTAGTGATCATGATTTGGATGAGCACACTACCTTTGATATTGGAAATCTCTTTGGTACCGATTATGAAAGTAATTATGATAGCATTATTCATGTCCCTTAAACGAAGATATTGAAAGCTCTAAGCTTGGGGATGTTGTGCTTGAAGATCCTATATTTGAGACCTCTACTTTTAGTGAAAATGATGATATTACATATTCTGGTTTAGATAATTGCTATAGAGATGTATATGACACATGTTACAATTATCCTTATGAAACTTGTCATAGTTATGATGGGCTTGCCAAAAACCATTCCCTTAGTATGCAACTTGTTTACCATGTTCAAATTCTCAACAATGATCCTGCTCCAATTACTATTAATGAGAAGAGTTTTTCTTATGTCAAAAATAATGATACCCTTATGCATATGAACCATGATAAGAGTGTTTTAAGTGATGGTTATATTGTAGATTTCATCAATGATGCTTCTGAAAGTTATTATGAGAGAGGGAAACATGGTTATAGGCATCTTAATAATATTAAGTTTCCCCTCTTTATGTTGAGAATCTTGAAGTTACTCGTGATTTATCCTCTTATGCTTGTCACTTTGTTCTTCATGAATTCATTTGTGTACAAGACTCCTTTGCATAGGAAGTGTGTTAGACTTAAATGCTCTCTTTTGCCTCAACTCTTATTTCTTGCGAGTGCATCACTAAAACTGCTGAGCCCATCTTAATGGCTATAAAGAAAGAACTTCTTTGGAGATAACCCATGTGTTTATTTTGCTACAGTATTTTTGTTTTATATTTGTGTCTTGGAAGTTGTTACTACTGTAGCAACCTCTCCTTATCTTATTTTTATTGCATTATTGTGCCAAGTAAAGTCTTTGATAGAAAGGTTGATACTAGATTTGGATTACTGCGCAGAAACAGATTTCTTGCTGTAACGAATCTGGGCCTAATTCTCTGTAGGTAACTCAGAAAATTATGCCAATTTATGTGAGTGATCCTCAGATATGTACGCAACTTTCATTCAATTTGAGCATTTTCATCTGAGCAAGTCTGGTGCCATTTTAAAATTCGTCTTTACGGACTGTTCTGTTTTGACAGATTCTGCCTTTTATTTCGCATTGCCTCTTTTTCTGTGTTGGATGGATTTCTTTGTTCCATTAACTTTCAGAAGCTTTGTGCAATGTCCAGAAGTGTTAAGAATGATTGTGTCATGATGGCGTGTAACTCACACGTTCGTTGGGAACCCCAAGAGGAAGGTATGATGCGCACAGTAGCAAGTTTTCCCTCAGAAAGAAACCAAGGTTTAATCGAACCAGTAGGAGCCAAGAAGCACGTTGAAGGTTGATGGTGGCGAAATGTGATGCGGCGCAACAACAGGGATTCCGGCGCCAACGTGGAATCTGCACAACAAAACCAAAGTACTTTGTCCCAACGAAACAGTGAGGTTGTCAATCTCACCGGCTTGCTGTAACAAAGGATTAAACGTATCGAGTGGAAGATGTTTGCAAAGAAAACAGTAAAAACAATTGCAGTAGATTGTATGCTATGTAAAGAATAGGACCGGGGTCCACAGTTCACTAGAGGTGTCTCTCCCATAAGATAAAAGCATGTTGGGTGAACAAATTACAGTCGGGCAATTGACAAATAGAGAAAGGCACAACAATGCATATACATGATATGATAAATATAGTGAGATTTAATTGGGCATTACGACAAAGTACATAGACCGCCATCCAAGCTGCATCTATGCCTAAAAAGTCCACCTTCGAGGTTATCATCCGAACCCCATTCGGTATTAAGTTGCTAAGCAACGAGACAATTGCATTAAGTATGGTGCGTAATGTAATCGACAACTACATCCTTAGACATAGAATCAATGTTTTATCCCTAGTGGCAACAGCACATCCACAACCTTAGAACTTTACGTCACCTGTCCCAGATTCAATGGAGGCATGAACCCACTATCGAGCATAAATACTCCCTCTTGGAGTTAAGAGTACAAACTTGGCCGAGCCTCTACTAATAACGGAGAGCATGCAAGATCATAAACAACACATAAACAATAGATTGATAATCACCATAATCATAGTACTCTCTATCCATCGGATCCCGACAAACACAACATATAGAATTACGGATAGATGATCTTGATCATGTTAGGCAGCTCACAAGATCCAACAATGAAGCACAACAAGGAGAAGACGACCATCTAGCTACTCGCTATGGACCCATGGTCCAGGGGTGAACTACTCACTCATCACTCCGGAGGCGACCATGGCGGTGTAGAGTCCTCCGGGAGATGAATCCCCTCTCCGGCGGGGTGCCGGAGGCGATCTCCTGAATCCCCCGAGATGGGATTCGCGGCGGCGGCGTCTCTGGAAGGTTTTCCGTATCGTGGCTCTCGGTACTGGGGGTTTCGCGACGGAGGCTTTAAGTAGGCGGAAGGGCAACGCGAGGGGCCACACGAGGTGCCCAGGGGGTAGGCCGGCGCGGCCAGGGCTTGGGCCGCGCCGCCCTATCCCCTGGCTGCCTCGTGGCCCCAATTCGTTATCTCTTCGGTCTTCTGGAAGCTTCGTGCAAAAATAGGACCCTGGGCGAAGATTTCGTCCAATTCCGAGAATATTTCCTTACTAGGATTTCTGAAACCAAAAACAGCAGAAAACAACAAGCGGCTCTTCGGCATCTTGTTAATAGGTTAGTTCCAGAAAATGCATAAATATGACATATAATGTGCATAAAACATAGGTATCATCAATAAAGTAGCATGGAACATAAGAAATTATCGATACGTTGGAGACGTATCAACATCCCCAAGCTTAGTTCTGCTCGTCCCGAGCAGGTAAAACGATAACAAAGATAATTTCTGAAGTGACATGCCATCATAATCTTGATCATACTATTTGTAAACATATGTAATGAATGCAGCGATCAAAACAAAGGTAATGACATGAGTAAACAAGTGAATCATATAGCAAAGACTTTTCATGAATAGTACTTCAAGACAAGCATCAATAAGTCTTGCATAAGAGTTAACTCATAAAGCAATAAATCAAAGTAAAGGTGTTGAAGCAACACAAAGGAAGATTAAGTTTCAGCGGTTGCTTTCAACTTATAACATGTATATCTCATGGATATTGTCAACATAAAGTAATATAACAAGTGCAATATGCAAGTATGTAGGAATCAATGCACAGTTCACACAAGTGTTTGCTTCTTAAGGTGGAAGGAGATAGGTAAACTTACTCAACAATAAAAGTAAAAGAATGGTCCTTCAAAGAGGAAAGCATCGATTGCTGTATTTGTGCTAGAGCTTTTATTTTGAAAACATGAAACAATTTTGTCAACGGTAGTAATAAAGCATATGAGTTATGTAAATTATATCTTACAAGTTGCAAGCCTCATGCATAGTGTACTAATTGTGTCCGCACCTCGTCCTACTTAGCTTGGACTACCGGATCTTCGCATGCCATGTTTCAACCAAGTGTCACAAAGGGGTACCTCCATGCCGCCTGTACAAAGGTCTAAGGAGAATGCTCGCATTTTGGATTTCTCGCTTTTGATTATTCTCAACTTAGACATCCATACCGGGACAACATGGACAACAGATAATGGACTCCTCTTAAATGCATAAGCATGTAGCAACAATTATTATTCTCATATGAGATTGAGGATATATGTCCAAACTGAAACTTCCACCATGATTCATGGCTTTAGTTAGCGGCCCAATGTTCTTCTCTAACAATTTTGCATGCTCCAACCACTAAAATGATAGATCCTTCAGACAAGACGGACATGCATAGCAACTCACATGATATTCAACAATAGTTGATGGCGTTCCCCGAAGCATGGTTATCGCACAACAAGCAACTTAATAAAATATAAAGTGCATAAGTACATATTCAATACTACGATAGTTTTTAAGGCTATTTTGTCCCATGAGCTATATATTGCAAAGGTGAATGATGGAATTTTAAAGGTAGCACTCAAGCAATTTACTTTGGAATGGCGGAGAAATACCATGTAGTAGGTAGGTATGGTGGACACAAATGGCATAGTAGTTGGCTCAAGGGTTTTGGATGCATGAGAAGTATTCCCTCTCGATACAAGGTTTAGGCTAGCAAGGTTATTTGAAGCAAACTCAAGGATGAACCGGTGCAGCAAAACTCACATAAAAGACATATTGTAAACATTATAAGACTCTACACCGTCTTCCTTGTTGTTCAAAACTCAATACTAGATATTATCTAGACCTTAGAGAGACCAAATATGCAAATCAAATTTTAGCAAGCTCTATGTATTTCTTCATTAATGGGTGCAAAGCATATGATGCAAGAGCTTAAACATGAGCACAACAATTGCAAAGTATCACATTATCCAAGACATTTTAGAATTACTACATGTAGCATTTTCCAATTCCAACCATATAACAATTTAACGAAGAAGAAACTTCGCCATGAACATTATGAGTAAAGCCTAAGGACACATGTGTCCATATGCAACAACGGAGCGTGTCTCTCTCCCACAAAGTGAATTCTAGGATCCATCTTATTCAAACAAAAACAAAAACAAAAACAAACCGACGCTCCAAGTAAAGAACACAAGATGTGACTGAATAAAAATATAGTTTCGGGGGAGGAACTCGATGATGTTGTCGATGAAGAAGGGGATGCCTTGGGCATCCCCAAGCTTAGACGCTTGAGTCTTCTTAAAATATGCGAGGGTGAACCACGGGGGCATCTCGTTGGAGATATGCCCAAGAGGCAATAATAAAAGTGGTTATTATATATCTTTATGTTTATGATAAATGTTTATATACCATGCTATAATTGTATTAACCGAAACATTGATACATG
>NW_025899792.1:300000-404946 GCF_022539505.1 Lolium rigidum
TAATCTTCCTTTGTGTTGCTTCAATACCTTTACTTTGATTTATTGCTTTATGAGTTAACTCTTATGCAAGACTTATTAATACTTGTCTTGAAGTACTATTCATGAAAAGTCTTTGCTTTATGATTCACTTGTTTACTCATGTCATTACCATTGTTTTGATCGCTGCATCCACTACATATGTTTACAAATAGTATGATCAAGGTTATGATGGCATATCACTTCGGAAAATATCTTTGTTATCGTTTTACCCGCTCGGGACGAGCGTAACTAAGCTTGGGGATGCTTGATACGTCTCCGACGTATCGATAATTTCTTATGTTCTATGCCATATTATTGATGATACCTACATGTTTTATGCACACTTTATGTCATATTCGTGCATTTTCCGGAACTAACCTATTAACAAGATGCCGAAGTGCCAGCTCTCGTTTTCTCGCTGTTTTTGGTTTCGAAATCCTAGTAACGAAATATTCTCGAAATTGGACGAAACGAAGACCCGGGGGCCTATTTTGCCACGAACCTTCCGAAGACCGAAGAGCATACGAAGTGGGGCCACGAGGTGGCCGGACCACATGGCGGCGCGGCCAAGGGGGCCCGCGCCGCCCGTGGTGTGGGCCCCTCGTCGCCCCCGACTCGCCCTTCCGCCTACTTAAAGCCTCCATCGCGAAACCCCGAGGCGAAAAACCACGATACGGAAAACCTTACCGAGACGCCGCCGCCGCCGATCCCATCTGGGGGATTCTGGAGATCTCCTCCGACACCCTGCCGGAGAGGGGATTCATCTCCCGGAGGACTCTACACCGCCATGGTTGCCTCCGGAGTGATGAGTGAGTAGTTCACCCCTGGACTATGGGTCCATAGCAGTAGCTAGATGGTTGTCTTCTCCTCATTGTGCTTCATTGTTGGATCTTGTGAGCTGCCTAACATGATCAAGATCATCTATCCGTAATACTCTATGTTGTGTTTGTCGGGATCCGATGGATAGAGAATACCATGTTATGTTAATTATCAAGTTATTACATATGTGTTGTTTATGATCTTGCATGCTCTCTCGTTACTAGTAGAGGCTCTGGCCAAGTTTTTGCTTTTAACTCCAAGAGGGAGTATTTATGCTCGATAGTGGGTTCATGCCCGCATTGACACCGGGACGAGTGACGTAAAGTTCTAAGGTTGTGCTGTGTCTGTTGCCACTAGGGATAAAACATTGGCGCTATGTCCGAGGATGTAGTTGTTGATTACATTACGCACCATACTTAATGCAATTGTCTCGTTGCTTTGCAACTTAATACCGGAAGGGGTTCGGACGATAACCTCGAAGGTGGACTTTTTAGGCATAGATGCGGTTGGATGGCGGTCTATGTACTTTGTCGTAATGCCCAATTAAATCTCACTATACTTATCATGCCATGTATGTGCATTGTTATGCCCTCTCTATTTGTCAATTGCCCGACTGTAATTTGTTCACCCAACATGCTTTTATCTTATGGGAGAGACACCTCTAGTGAACTGTGGACCCCGGTCCATTCTTTTAATACTGAAATACAAATCTGCTGCAATACTTGTTTTACTCGTTTTCTCTGCAAACAATCATCTTCCACACAATTCGGTTAATCCTTTGTTACAGCAAGCCGGTGAGATTGACAACCTCACTCGTTTCGTTGGGGCAAAGTACTTTGGTTTTGTTGTGCAGGTTCCACGTTGGCGCCGGAATCTCCGGTGTTGCGCCGCACTACATCCCGCCGCCATCAACCTTCAACGTGCTTCTTGACTCCTACTGGTTCGATTAAACCTTGGTTTCTTACTGAGGGAAACTTGCCGCTGTGCGCATCACACCTTCCTCTTGGGGTTCCCAACGGACGTGTCAACTACACGCATCAATCATTCATAGCTAGGAGTTTACATGGTATTGGTGCTTTGATCTCCCCACCATCATTAGCATTATTAGTGTACCTTATCCTATCCATGTCCATTTTTTCAAGGAGACTAACAAAATTAGTATGAGAACCAAGCATATTAAATTTAGCGAAGACCTTTCTAGCCTCTCTTGCTAGACCACCAAATTCTCTAAGAAGGGTTTCTAAAACAAAATCTTTCTTTTCCCCCTCTTCCATATCACCAAGTGTAAGAAACATGTGTTGGATTATAGGATTGAGATTAACAAATTTAGTTTCCAACATGCGAACTAAAGCAGACAGCAGCAATTTCATAAGTAGGAGCAAGTTCTACCAAGTGTCTATCTTCAAAATCTTCAACGGTACTAACATGGGTGAAAAATTCTTCAATATTGTTCCTCCCAATTATAGACCCGCGTCCTACCGGTATGTTTTTTGTGGTAAAATTAAAAGGAAACATGATGAAATAAGTAAAGCAAATGCAAGTAACTAATTTTTTTGGTGTTTTTGATATAGCAAACAAGACAGTAAATAAAGTAAAGCTAGCAACTAATTTTTTTGTGTTTTGATATAATGCAGCAAACAAAGTAGTAAATAAAATAAAGCAAGACAAAAACAAAGTAAAGAGATTGAGAAGTGGAGACTCCCCTTGCAGCGTGTCTTGATCTCCCCGGCAACAGCGCCAGAAAAAGAGCTTGATGGCGTGTATTTCACACGTTCGTTGGGCAACCCCAAGAGGAAGGTATGATGCGCACAGGCAG
The DNA here is from genome assembly GCF_022539505.1 of Lolium rigidum. NCBI lineage: Eukaryota > Viridiplantae > Streptophyta > Magnoliopsida > Poales > Poaceae > Lolium > Lolium rigidum. The sequence continues at coordinate 302,654 of NW_025899792.1, forward strand.
CAAGTTTTCCCTCGTAAAGAAACCAAGGTTTATCGAACCAGGAGGAGCCAAGAAGCACGTTGAAGGTTGATGGCGGCGGGATGTAGTGCGGCGCAACACCAGGGATTCCGGCGCCAACGTGGAACCCGCACAATACAACCAAAGTACTTTGCCCCAACGAAACAGATGAGGTTGTCAATCTCACCGGCTTGCTCGTAACAAAGGATTAACCGTATTGTGTGGAAGATGATTGTTTGCAGAGAAAACAAGTAAAAACTAGTATTGCAGACAGATTTGTATTTCAAGTATTAAAGAATGGACCGGGTCCACAGTTCACTAGAGGTGTCTCTCCCATAAGATAAAAGCATGTTGGGTGAACAAATTACAGTCGGGCAATTGACAAATAGAGAGGGCATAACAATGCACATACATGTCATGATAAGTATAGTGAGATTTAATTGGGCATTACCACAAAGTACATAGACCGCCATCCAACTGCATCTATGCCTAAAAAGTCCACCTTCAGATTATCATCCGAACCCCTTCCAGTATTAAGTTGCAAAGCAACAGACAATTGCATTAAGTATGGTGCGTAATGTAATCAACAACTACATCCTCGGACATAGCGCCAATGTTTTATCCCTAGTGGCAACAAGCACAACACAACCTTAGAACTTTCCGTCACTCGTCCCGGTGTCAATGCGGGCATGAACCCACTATCGAGCATAAATACTCCCTCTTGGAGTTAAGAGCAAAAACTTGGCCAGAGCCTCTACTAATAACGGAGAGCATGCAAGATCATAAACAACACATATGTAATAACTTGATAATTAACATAACATGGTATTCTCTATCCATCGGATCCCGACAAACACAACATAGAGTATTACGGATAGATGATCTTGATCATGTTAGGCAGCTCACAAGATCCAACAATGAAGCACAATGAGGAGAAGACAACCATCTAGCTACCGCTATGGACCCATAGTCCAGGGGTGAACTACTCACTCATCACTCCGGAGGCGACCATGGCGGTGTAGAGTCCTCCGGGAGATGAATCCCCTCTCCGGCAGGGTGCCGGAGGAGATCTCCGTAATCCCCCGAGATGGGATTGGCGGCGGCGGCGTCTCGGTAAGGTTTTCCGTATCGTGGTTTTTCGCATCGTGGGTTTCGCGACGGAGGCTTTAAGTAGGCGGAAGGGCAGCAGTCGGGGGCCGACGAGGGGCCCACACCACGGGGCGGCGTGGGCCCCCCTTGGCCGCGCCGCCTTGTGGTTTGGCCACCTCGTGGCCCCACTTCGTATGCTCTTCGGTCTTCCGGAAGGTTCGTGGCAAAATAGGCCCCTGGGTCTTCGTTTCGTCCAATTCCGAGAATATTTCGTTACTAGGATTTCTGAAACCAAAAACAGCAGAAAACAGCAAGTGGCACTTCGGCATCTTGTTAATAGGTTAGTTTCAGAAAATGCACGAATATGACATAAAGTGTGCATAAAACATGTAGGTATCATCAATAATATGGCATATAACATAAGAAATTATCGATACGTCGGAGACGTATCAGCGGCCTAGGACACTCACCGAGAGGCCATGGCCTCATCACCATGAGAACCTTGATCGGGAGCCGACTTGGGCATATCTTTGGACAATGTCTCGGAGATGACGAGCGATCCAAAGATCATGTACAGGCAGTACACTGAGGAGTTGGACACTCTTACCGCTGAGCAGGTAACCGATCACTCTTTTGCAATCCGAATTCATAAATTCTACTGGCATGTTGTAAATTCTGAAATATTTGTATGCTGTAGGTGGATTGGGAGCCATATGGTACCTACTACCGTATTGGCGCGGAGATGCCTGACCTCAACCAGAAGTGCACGGAGGAGGCGCGGTTCTGGCGTATGTGCTGCCCACTCTTATGCATGTGGCTTGTTGAGTACCACCAGCCGCACGGAGTGATGAGACAGTTTGGGCTGTATCAGGAGTGCCCACCTCAGTGGCAAGACACGGACAAGGCGCTTCATAGGTAAACTTCTGGAATCATGCGATGGAATCATGCGACGGAGGAGGCGCGGTTCTAACTTCTTGATTCTTGCAGGCTTGATAGGCAGCGGCAGAGGAAGATCACAAATTGGCCAGTCCATTATAGCGGCCACGTCACAGCGTTCCAACACTGTTTGGAAGCGACACGGACTGCTGGCCCTGTGGAGATTGTGCCTCACGACTTGGCCGCTTTCAACAACTACCTCCAGTGGTTTCATGAAAACACGCGTATCGAGTTAGTGAAGCACGCGTATGCTGACGACATCTTGGACGACCCCATCGAGTTCGATGAGGTTGCGCGAAGCCAACACGACACCTATGCTCGCAGAGGGAGATCGACTTCTATTGCTTCCGAGCTGAACTTCGTGGTAATGGATTCTCTCATTAACTAGTACATCATCTACATTGCCATGTGCTCGCTTAAATTGTGTATACTATGTTTGTCACAGCGGTCGGAGATCCAAAAAACAGCTGACGAGTGCGAGGTTATGTGGGACCAGAGCGGGAGAGATGAAAAACCTGTCGGACCGTTGCGGCATTTCATTAAGGTACGATCACCAACTTTGAATGTACGCCATTATGTTCGGATGGCTTTGTAACCATGACTTCCATGACGCAGAACACTGCACGAAAGATGCGGCGGTTAGCCAACTTGCTAGGTTGTCACGACGGCGAAATCCCTACATCCTCTTCTGAAGAGGTCGAGGTATGGACTATTTTATTGCTGTCAAACATGTGCTTACTAATTTCACCTTTTGTAATCTCATGTGTTCATGTTTGTGAAGATTCCTGACGACGAGGAAATTTTGAGTCAAAGCATTAGTCGCGACAAGAAGAAAGCCCCACGGTCAGCTTACCAGTTGAAGCCAAGGGGCAAGGCTCCAAACCGGTACACTCCGGAAGATTATGTCAATCGAGGAAAGAAGGTTGTCATTGAGGAGGATGAGGGGCCGCCGCGGAGATCATCTTTGTCGAGGATGAGGAACGACGAGCCGTTATCTTCAGAGGAGAAGGAGCAGGAGGAGCAGGAGGAGCAGCAGCAACAAGAGCCACGGCAGTGGAGGAAAAGGATGGCCGTCCGGAAGCAGCTCGTGAGGACGGCACGTCGAGGACGATACTAGGATTTTCTACGTGTTGTTGCGAACTCTATCTTCATAAGTATCATATTGTGAACCCTATGTCATTTCGAACCATGTCTGTAATGCTACTATGTATCGTATTGTTGTTTCAATCTACGTGCTACGATGTGAGCTATGAAGTGTTATATGTGTATATTCTGAAATTGTTACTTGTTGTGTCCAATGTTGTACTCAAAACTGTTGGAGTATGGTAGGATTTTTCATGGTTTTAACACAAGTCAATGTGTGGCGCCCTTCACACTGGCGCCACACTGCACTGTGTGGCGCCTGTGGCATCGGCGCCACACAGCCAACTTATATCAACTTTTGGGTCGAAAACATCCAGGGGCTCCGGACGATAAGTCCTTAGCCGTTTTGGCGATCCTGTTTGTGTGGCGCCCGTGGCATCGGCGCCACACCTCACAGTGTGGCGGCCGTGCCTTCGGCGCCACACAAACAGGGTCGCAAAACGGCTAAGTCCCAGACGATTTGCCTTACAATATGTTTTGGGCAATTACAAATGCATGTGTGGCGCCGATGGGAGGAGCGCCACACATGCTGCCACGTCGGATCGCCGCACCAGATCAGCGTCGAGGGCGCCACGTCGGATGGGCGTGTGGCGCCGACAGGAGGGGTGCCACACTGGCATGTGTGGCGCTCATGGGAGAGGCGCCACACAAAAAGGTTAGATGAGTGAACCTGTGTTAGAGTTGCAACACAGGGTTATTTCTTTGTAAATCGCCTCACCTTTCCACGACACGGATCAATCTTTTCAGTTAACGCCTTGTCTTTATATACAGTAGTACCTTTCTAAAAAACGCCTGTCTTTATATGCAATTTTTTTTGTTAATGCCTTATCGGGCGAGCCGGGACGTGCACGGACCAATCAGATCGCGCGGACCACGTCACGCACCGAACAGAGCGGAGGGCATACATACCGGGGCCACGCAGGGCACGGGAGTACGCATTCCGAACTCGGATTTACGGCACCTGGTTCCAGACGAGAGCAGGATCTGCGAGGGCGAATTCTTCAGGTACGCGCAATCCTCTTCCTCCTCCTCCGTATCTCATCGTTTCTCCGAGCGGACCCGTGCTGGATCGCGCGCCTTGTTTGTGCAGAGAGAACGGAGGCTCTGCTTCTGTTTTCCGTTAGATTGCCTAGGCTGAGTTCATGTCCGTGTCGTTGAGGATTCAGATCTGGCGCCGTCTGGATGCGTTCTAGGATGTTTGATCTGGTGGCCGCATGGTTCCGTTGTGCAATTCTGGCGTCGATTCCGTTCGTTTTGCATCGACGATCGCGTGTTCGTCTTTAGATTCCTGGTTGGGTTGATCTGTTGGGAGAAATCTCCGTCGTGATCCTCGCGGCCCGTCTGTATAGGATTTTAGGTCTTTACTTTTTTGCAGCACAGGATTAGGTCTTCACTTAACAGCCTTTTGATTGAACTTATCATGCCCTTATGATCTGCCTGTGCAACATCGTATCTGTTAATCTTTGTCGCGTAAGATTTTGTTGTGCACATTCGTCTATGGTTATTTGTTCTGCAGTTTCACTTTGGCAGCATAGCAGGGCAGGGTTTGTCTGGCCATGCCCCTCACCACAACTCAATTTGATTGTATGTTTGCGGGTGTCTGTCAAATTTAGCGCTGGCAATGGTCAATTTATCTCAACTTACTACAGTACATCATAGAATTAGATATGAACATTGGTCAATATTAGTCTACGGTGCGGCATAAGCAGAGCACAAACGCTACTAGCTTTTCATGGTTTTCCAGTGAAATGTGTGTAAACTCCAGTTGTGATGCTACTTTTGGGACCCTCCTTTTTGTTTCATGCCATTTGATCATTTGAATATTGCGTATGTCTTGGTCCTTCATGATACTAGTGCTACAAGCCTTCTTCTGATCTGAACTCCTACTTCCATGCAGGGAGCTAAAACAAGATGGTGGCCAATGGTGATGCACCCGCCAGAGGGAGCGCGGCAGCTGCTGCAAGCCTGCGCAGGCGTCGTCCCGCAGGCGGTGCAGGTGGTGCTGCTGGAGGTGGTGGTGGTGGCGCCAGTACGATGCTTCAGTTCTACACCGATGAGACTGCTGGGCGCAAGATGTCCCCGAACGCCGTTCTGATCATGAGCATTGGGTTTATTGCTGTCGTTGCTGTGCTGCATGTTTTCGGCAAGCTGTACCGCACCCCCAACTAGGTTCCATCTGCAAGCAAGAGTCCATGAACAGATGAACCCCTAGAGTGGTCTAAATGCATAGCGAATGACTGTCAGCTCCTGAAAAGATTTTGTTATTATCATATAATTTTATATACACCTTATAATGCTGAGATGTTATGGTTAATCCTTGCAAATATAGTTTGGTCTACTGCTTGCGGTTGATCTACCTATTGTTAAGTCTCTGTCAGTGTGCTGTGCTTATTTTCTGCTGTCCTTGTCTACCTTGGCTTATTGCCTACTTGGCGTGTTTGTTCCTCGCTTACCTTTGCAGGAGTTGTACTTCCATGATACATGATGCTTCTGTGTGTGTGTGTGCGCTTTGGCTTGTTTTGATCCTAGTTGGCATTTTGTTCACAGAGATTTATCGTTTCTTCGTTGTACCATTCATGGATATTGCATGCACTGTGATTTACCAGGTGTTCATTGATAAATTGGTGTAATGAATGTATGTGGACAGCTGATAGCTGAATGCCTAGTTTGACTGAACTATGCATTGTATGTAAGGAATTCGATTTTGGGCATCAGTGAACTTATATGCTGCCCGGATGTTAGGAAAACTGATAGCTGCTAGGTTATTCGAATTCCTCCTCAAAAGCTATACCTGTGACTGGCTGATTGCTAATACTGTAGAGAGTGGAGCCCTGTGAGTGATTACATTTACATGTCTTGGGAGCGTATATGTGCCCTACAGTATAGTGTATCCCTGGGTGCGGATCATCAAGTGGCCCGAATGGTTATTTCTTATCCCTAAGGTAGTTGGCGTCATGCATATTTGGTACGAGTGTCATCTTTGCTGCTAGGAGTAGGCCATAAACGTCAGCTTGAATAGCAGAAGCAGCTGCAGGGGATAAAGCTTAATCACGACTGCCAGTTGAGAATCATTGTTTTGTTCCTGTTGGCACCTGGGGGGCGAAGATCATCAAGCAGGGTCTTTCCAGGCCTCACCAAAGTAGATTCTACCATACATAACAAATGAGAGACTTTATTTTGAACTTTGTAGATATGATGTCATTGATAAAAACTTTGTTGATATGATTACGCTGTAGAAAGTTATGTTCCTTGCTTACTTTCAAATCAGTAGTTTTTATTTGTTATGTTTGCCATCTGATTTATTTGTATCCGAGGTCCTTGCCCCTCAGCACGATTCTTTTGATTACAAGTTTATTGGTGGCTGTCATTTTAGCTCTGGCAATGATCAAACTATCTTAAACTGACTACAGTACATCATAGAATCTTGATATGAACATTGGTAAGTGCTACTGTATGGCGTGGCATAAGAGCACACATGGTAGCTTTTTTAATGGTTTTGGTACTTGCTATTGCCGGAGGTGGTGGTGGTGCCACTACAATGCTTCAGTTCTACACCCATGAGACTGCTGCCTGCTGGGCGCAAGATATCCCCAAACGCTGTTCTGATCATGAGCATTGGGTTTATTGCTGTTGTTGCCGTGCTGCATGTTTTCAGCAAGCTGTACGACACCCCCAACTAGGTTTGATGTGCTAGCATAGTTTGGTCTGTGAACAGAGGACCCGTTAGAACGATCTATATGCATATCAAATGACTGTCAGATCCTGTTGTTATCATCATAGAATTCTATACACGTTATAATATTGAAATTTTAAGGTAAATCTTTGCAAGCATAGTTTGGTCACTGCTTACCTTATCTGTCAATCTGTCATTGCGCTTTGCTTATTCTCAGACGTCCTCGTCTACCTTTGGCTTATTGCCTACTTGGACGGTTTGTTTCTCGGCTTACATTAAAGCTAGGAACCATAGTTCTTGTGTCCAATACAATTAAGAATTATTTGATGCGCTTGATGTTTATCTGGGAGATAATTAGGTTATCTTCTCCCTTTGGCGATGCTTCCTTTTAGGACAAAATTCCACAGGACCACGAGTAGCAAAATGCAGCTGTAGTTCCCAAACTTTGTTCCTTAATCTTTATTTTAGTGTGTGCTACTATTTCAATAGTATTTTCCTCTAATAACCAGTGACATAACAAAGAGCATGTAATCCAACGTTTAAATTAAACTGGTAATCCAACGTTCCAAACTTTCCTAAGAACAAAAGCTGTATCCAGTATGACCCTGAAAGAGTCTTTTTCAAGTTTACAAGCTAATACTACCTCCGATTCAAGGAATAAGGCGTCCTCGTTTTACGTGTTTTTCGTTTGACTAAGAATTACTTTAAATATATAAAGATTATTTGTATGAAATTAACATCATTAGAAAGTGCTTTTCAATACGAATCCAACGATACTAATTACGTATAATATAACCAAGATTTTGTTGTTCAATTTGTATGGTCAAAGTTCGTCTTGGAATACGCGTGCGCCTTATTCCTTGGGTCGGAGGTAGTACTATCACTTGAACCCTGCTAGAATTCGAAGATTACAAAAGAATCAGCTGTTCTTCGTTATTCCTGTACTTGTAATCTTTTGACTGTCACAGGCTTCAAACAGGAATAGTTAGTCAGCAGAGCTCAAAGCCTTAATGTAAGTACGTGCTTGGCTGGGTATCTTTCTTGGGTATAAATCTCTTTGACCGATAAATGGGTATACTTTCTGTTGGCTATGTTCCTGCAGTTCACCTGAAGCCAGTTATTGAATGCGACCACAGACTAACACATTCGTCGTTGTTGCTAACTCACCACTCACCAGCCAGTGTCCTCCAAAAATATCTCAGGTCTCTTGATTCTACTTCCAGTTCACCCTTTGGTCGTTTGTCACGAGCAAGAATTTATTGGATCAATTAAGTAAAGTGTGTCAAGTGTAAACCCTCAACTGGTTGATTTTTTTTCGAAATGGGATTCACCCCGGCCTGCACACAGCCTTTTATTAAAAACTGAATATTCCAATAAATTTGAGGAAATTGCTGAGTAAATCCAAACACGCCATACTACGGAATGGAACACAGATAAACTAAACAGCTAAGAATCACCAACAGCAAACCTTCACACTACTACTACACAGAACAACTCAATGCAGTATCAGCACAGAACAAGCTGAACCCCAAGCAGGTGTGGCCAAGTTCAGATCATGTCTACCAGGATCTAACAGCCGTCAGCAAAATGCCCGACGTACTTTAACCCATATTCACTCAGAGTTTTGCATTGCACAACTGCATCCGATCACACTTTTAAATACATTTCCTCAACAATATTTCAGATCATGGCATCAGAACAGGAAATTAGACAGAACCACCACGTGCATCCATCAACTAGTAGTAGCGCAACTGCAGGTGCCCCATTGTAGGTTCAGAACAACAGCTAAATATAGTATTCATAGACTTAATTTGCTTCCTGCCAAGCCTTACAGCAAGCACAACAGAGAATATCTGATCATATGGGATAAAGAAGACTATGCATGGACATTGCTTAACAAATCTAGTGCTCCTACTTAATGGTAATGGTATCAATAATAAATCACAATCCCACGAGCAAAATTAAAATTGGTATTGATCTGGACTCAGGAGATGCATGCCTCCTTTCATGATAATCCTGAAGAAATCACGGATCGAATGTGATCATAGATGGACACAATCAATAAAACTAACTCAGTATGGACACAGTCACACAGTTAATAAAACTAGCTCGGTAGAACTCTCTGTTCCACACAGGTTGATTAACAGTAAAAGGAAATGGATCAGGGAGCTAGCTCTACATGAGTACATGCTTGAATCAGAGGATATGACCAATGCAAGTGAAACTAGAAACTAGGCAACAGCACTCCATATATCTGCAACAGAGATAGCCATATATCAAAGCGAAGACTAGCCACATATTAGATCAAACTGCATCTGGATCCATTTCAATCAAGTATCACCAACTGCATCCCATCACTGGTGTACTAATGTACCATACCGGCCATAAGAAGAAAAATGCCCGTCGTACTTTAACCCATATTCAACCAAGTTCTGCAATGCACAACTGCATCCGATCACACTTTTAAATACACTTCCCAACCAACACTTCAAAGTATGGCATCATGGCATGCATCATAACAAGAAATTAGACAGAACCACTACATGCATCCATCAACTAGTAGTAGCACAATTCCAGGTGTCCCAATGTATAGGTTCAGAACAGCAATTAAATATAGTATATCATAAACTTAATTAGCTGCATGGCGACACTTACGACAAGCACGACAGAGAAGCTACACACAGAAAGACAATGGTGCTACATATTGCAACAGCACGTCTAGGTAACACATAGTTGATACGGAGTACCATTCATTAATCTATCTGATCATATGGAACAAGGATTCAAGGAAGCCTATGCATGTACTGATGTACATTGCCTACCAAATTACTTAATGCTATTGGTATCAATACTAAAAGCACAATCCCACTGAGCTAAACAAAAAATTGGTATTGATCAGGACTCAAGAGTGGCAAATGCATGTCACCTTTCATGATGATCCTGAAGCAATGACAGATCAAATGTGACCATAGATGGACACAATCACTAAAATTAACTCAGTACAGCTCTCTGTTCCACACAGGTTGATTTTCAGTAAAAGGAAATGGATCAGGGAGCTAGCCCTCCTGCATGGGTACATGGTTGAATCAGGGATATGACCAATGCAAGTGAGGCTAGGCAACATCACTCCATATGTTTGCAACAGAGATAGCCATATATCGAAGCGAAGACTAGCCACATATATACCAGATCAAACTGCATCCATTTCAATCAAGTATCACCAACAGCATTCCATCACTGGTGTACCAATGTACCATACGGGTCATAAGAAGAAGAAACGGGACTAATTGTCTAATGGAATACAGTACTACAAGTCTACAAGAGCAATCTGATCATATGGAACAAGGATTCAAGGAAGACTATGCATGTACATTGCCTACCAAATCTAGTACTTAATGCTAATGGTATACTATGTAGTATGTACTAAAAGCACAATGCCACTGTGAGTTAAACTAAAACTGGTATTGGTCAGGACTCAAGAGTGGCAAATGACGTCTCCTATCATTTCATGATAATCCTGAAGAAATCACCGATCAAATGTTACTTATCATACATGGACACAATCAGGTTGATTAACAGTAAAAGTAAACGGATCAGGGAGCTAGCCCTCTGCATGGGTACATGCTTGAATCAGAGGATATGACCAATGCAAGTGAGACTAGGCAAACATCACTCCATATGTTTGCAACAGAGACAGCCATATATCGAAACGAAGACTAGCCACATATATATCAGATCAAACTGCATCCATTTCAATCAAGTATCACCAACAGCATTCCATGACAGGTGTACCAATGTACCATACCGGCCATAAGAAGAAGAAACAGTACTAGTAATTGTCTAATGGAATACTACAAGAGCAACTGAATGTAGCATTAGCCGGCACACGGATTCAACCCAAGCATTGAAACCAAACAGTTGTCGGCAAGTTCAGATCGTGCCAACGAGTAGCTAGGCGAGATGTATGTAGATCATCGAGTTACCGGCATGTCGATCGCGAGAGGGACGGCACGTAATTGCAGGTTGCGGCTTGGAACGTACGTACGATCTCAGGCAACGGGCTCGCCGATCTTCGGGAGGCAGTGGGCGGCGATGTCGAAGCAGAGGTAGGCGTCGCGCGTGGCGTACATACAGTGCTCGTTCTCCAGGTCGAGGCGGCCCCAGTCCAAGTCGGCCAGCTTCGCGGGCCACGGCGTGAGCCGCATGTCCTTGCCCAGCGCCTCCCGCGCCATGTACTCCATGCTCAGCACCTCGATCACCTTGGGGATCCACCTCCCCGGCTTGCTCTTCTCCTGATACAGCTGCTGCTCCACCTCGGCATGCGCCCGCGCCCTCTTGGCCCCCTCGACGCTCATCCAGGAGTAGCTCCACTCCGGCTTCCCCGGCAGCACCTCGGGCTCCACGCCGGCCTCCTTCCCGTAGGCGTGCGCGAACAGATCCGTCAGCTCCCTTGGCCGCGCCACGTGCAGCCCCCACTCCTCCGCCAGCTTCTTCGCCACCTTCGCCGCGCCGACGCAGGCCACGACGACGCGCTTGTCGCCCAGGAACTCGCGGAGGCTCTTCATCCTGTTGTCGTCCCTGAAGGGGAGCAGGCCGCCGGTGTGGTTGAGGTAGCGGCAGTCGGGCTGGTAGACGAGCGCGTGGGATCCGCCGACGCAGAGCGCGATGCAGCGGATGGGGTTGCCGCGGTGCTGCGGGTGGCCTTTGCTGTTCCAGTACGACTCGCTGGGAGGGCGGCCGCGGAGCGCGACGAGGCCGACGACGAGGGGCGCGCGGAGGCGGTGGCCGCGGAGGAGGGAGGCGATCTCGCTCAGCCACGCGGTGGTGACGTAGTCGCGCTGGGAGAAGGTGGTCTCGATGGCGGCGAGGCTGCGCCCTGTCCAGGGGTCGATGCGGACCAGGCCGACGTCGCCGTCTTCCAGGTCGGCGTCGTCCCAGCACCAGCCAGGCCACCTGCAGCGGTGGGGTGAGAGTGTGGCGACCTTGTCCAGGGTGACACCGAGGGGTGCCTTCTCCTTCTCCTTCTTTGCCTTTCCCCTCCTCATCGCGGCCGGCGGTGGCGGCCGCGGTGGCGCCGGCGCGCTGGGGTGGGGTGGGGTTTGGGGTTTTTGTTGTGGCTGTGGCTGTGGCTGTGGCTTGGGGAGGGAGTTGGTGGTGGTTCTGGAAAAAAGTGAGGGGAGATCGAAGCTACTAGTGGGAGGGGGAGGAGGTTTTATACGGAGTAACAGAAATGGATGAGGTTAATCACGGTGACACACAGCGACTTTTACTGCAACTGCGTTTTTTTTAGGGGATCTGCTAGAACTGCGTGTGGTGTCCGTAAATGGGTTGGCAACGGGCCGGTTTAATGGATCTCCCCATTTCTGTCATAGCCCCACTAAGGCCCTCGTTTACTTTTCTCGTTTTTGCTGGGTTTGGCGAGTTTTTCCCGGTCCACCCTACAATCCAAAACTTCCCGGAAAGCCCGTTTACCTCTCTTGTATTTCCGAGTTTAATCCCGGCCCATCCCGGAAATTCCACGCCAATGCCGCTCCCAACTCGTGTATTCTCACACACGGGCCCTACCTCGTGTATGGCCGAGGAACAAAGCTCCTAGCTCGTATCGATGGCGAAGGCGGCAGGGACCACGGGCGATGGCGCGGACGCCAACCTGGGGACGCCGCCAACCAACACCGACTCTGCTACGCCGTGGACTTCTCTCCGGTGAGTTACCCTGCCAAGCTCCTTGTTGGAGCAACACGAGATCCCGTGGCCAAGATGTGAACTGCGTTAATATAATTCTCTGAATGCTAAGATCAATGTGGAGCAGATCATACTTGACTAATCATTGGGCTCATTTCCAGATGCTAGATGTCAGGATGCCAAAGAAACTAAACAGTTCACTCGCGTAGGGAAACCAGCGCATCGAGGCTAATCGAGTGGCATGCTTGATAGTAACCACAACCAACAAACATCTCAAAAAATCGCACGGCATCATCTACAAACCTTGTTAATTCTTTAAAAAACATCTCAAAAACTCACAACAAGCAAAGGTAATTAGTGCATAGAGACTATGTTACGTACAAGAATAGCCGCAAATTTATGCGCACCAATTGCAACTCATAGAAAAGTATTCTCATATGATTAGAGCAACTTTAGCAGACTCAGAAAAATCAGAATTGTAAACATGAGTTTAAAGTGGTTTGTGGTCTTAAAATTCATCTCTTGGTAGATCTTGATCATTAACAATAACTTGAGTTTGGTTTTGAGGTCTACAAAAGTCTTGTTCTCCTTCTTGATATTTCTCGTGGTTGAGGGTTTGGTGCTTGCTCTTTGGTATGTGGCTCCTCTTGAGTGATTGACTCCTGTTGTGACGCACTTGATGGTTCAACTTGGGTATAGCTAGGCTCCACTTGAGTTCATCTTGAGTCTTCTCCATCATTTGTTTGGTCAACAATTTCATGGGTCTCTATGGGCAAGATATGCCCAATGCCCATACCCTTGATGACTTGAGAAGAATCCCCATCACCTGCATCAGTTGGAACAACTTGCTCCGGTTGGGATCCATTATGCTCGAAGAACTCCACATCACAATATACTTCAACATTACCATTGGTTTTTGTCGGGGGGGGGGGGGGGTGACCCCCGGTAGGTCAAGAGTATAGCTAAGTGGCCAGATTATGTGTCTAACTACCGACTTACACGGGTAAGCTGGATGACGGGATTCGTCACTTAATATGATGTTGACCAGATTAAAGGTCAACCGGCTTGGGTATTTCGGAATACCAACATAGCCATGCTGGAATAGAGGTACCGACATACTTTAAGCCGGTAAGGTCAAGGTACTTCAGATCATGTCAAGAAAGTCAAAGGATGAAGATCCGACATAGTTTTGTTGTAGTATCTATAGGCATGAGAGTTAGCCGCATGACCAAGAAAGATACCCTTTATAGATCTAGTTCCGAATTTACCGAGCATTTCCTTCTTGTTTGTATCCATACACTTGCATCCAAAGACGCATATATACATGACATTGGGCTTGTTTCCCGTGATAATATCATATGAGGTCTTGTTATGCAATGGACGGAGGAAGAGCCGGTTCGAGTAATGAACTACGGTAGAGATGGCTTCTCCACAAAAGTTTTAGGGAGACTTCAATTCATCCAACATCGTTCTTGCCATCTCAATGAGAGTCTCGTTATTTCTTTCAACAACACCATTTCGTTGAAGTGTATAAGGTGTGGAGAACTTGTGCTTGATCCATTCATATTGAAAGAACTCGCTCATGGTGCAGTACTTGAACTCAAAACCATTATCGGTCCAATTTTTCTTGATCTCCGCTTCATAAGTGTGTTGGGATTGGTTGGCAAAGTCAAGTAAGTACTTATGGGTTTCATCCTTGGACTTGAGGAGGAGCACCCATGTATATCTTGAATAATCATCAATAATGACAAGCCTGAATTTACTTCCTCCAAGAGACTCATAACTTGATGGCCCAAAGAGATCCAAATAAAGGAGCTTCAAGGGACAAGAAGTGGTGATGATGTTCTTGAAGGGATGACTTTTCCCATGTTGTTTTCCCATGATTTAACAATCGTTAGTCCAACAATATGTTTGCCCTTTAGGACTTATTTAAGATTTCTCATGTTGATGTGGCCGAGACGGCGATGCCAAAGCTAACCCTAGTCAACTTTGGCCATAAGACATGTAGGAAGAGAAGAACTCTCTTTTGAGAGATCAACCACGTAAAGGTTGTCTTCCACATATCCAACAAGGACCAATTTGAGATTATTACTCCTAAGGACTTTCACATGGTGCTTAGAAAACTAGGAATCATAACCAGCATCCGCAGGATGATAAATAGAAAGCAAGTTATAACCAAGGGATTCAGCAAGCATGACGTTCTCGAGAGATAAGTATTTCGTGACCACCACCTTGCCGTACCCAAGTAACTTTCCTTTATAATTCTCCCTAACGGTGATGCTTGACATTGAGTTGATAGCATTAATGAACTCATCAAGCGTCCCCTTGCCTCCGATCATATGATTGGTGCATCCACTATTAAACACCCATTTTGGATCGTCAGAGGCATAGCCCATCAAGTCTTTTGTTTAGGAACCCGTGGAGTAATGGGTTCAATGGCATTAGCAACAAGAATTTTGGTACCCAAATTGAGTACCACCTATAAGAATAACCATTGCCGGGGGGGCTACATATTTACCATACACATCCCCTTGTGTGCCCTTACAAAGCACATATGATGGGTTATTCTTCCTCACAAACTTGCTATTGGGGTTGCCCCTTGTGGCTACCCCATTCACAAAGGTCTTCTTAGCATTGTCATCCACCTTGTATCCTTCTTGCACAAAGTTCAACTTTTTAAGGTAGAGTGCCACCATTCTTGTGCTTTAGGAGATTGAATCTCGACTTCTCATTCTCAATATGAGATGTCAATTCCTCAACGATTTAGTCACGTGAAGCAACGCTCTCCATTAAGAAATCAAACTTAGCAAGAGCATCATCACGAAGAGAACACTTTACTTTAAACAATCTGGTGATAACATCATCTTCTTCAACATCATCATTCTCATCCGAGATGCTAGAGAGAGAGGGAGGATCTATCACCTTATCACCTATTGCCATGAGGGAAATGTCGGAGTTCTTGGGAATGAAGAAAAGTTCGAGGTCATTCTCCATAGCTCCTCTTGCCATCAGACAATTTTCCGTACTTCTTGGGAATTTCAGAGTTGTCAGAGTAATCCTTGGTGTAGTCATAGGTGAAGATTGATCTGGGTTCGGCAAGAGCCAAACTGGCCACACCTACCACCTTTTCCTCATCATCGCTATCTTCCTCAGAATTGTACTCAACACCAACTAGAGATTTGACTTATTTCTCTTGTTCTTTTTTTTTGAGAGGTCTTCTCTTGTTCTTCTTGTATCTTTTCATTGTATCCCTTTCATAATTTTGCGTATCTTCTCTATTCTTATAGAGACACTTGTCGGTGAAGTGGTTTCCTTCAACACAATTGTAACACATCCTCTTCTTCTCACCAGGATAGCTCAAACCTTTCTTCCCGAAATTCTTATTCCACATGGCAAAGAAGGCAACATCCACATGGATATCACTAGTTGAGGTCATCTCATCTTCTTCTTCAATCACTTGATGTTCTTGCACATCTTGAATAACCTTGGCCTTCAAAGAAACTCTATGGGTAGCTTCCATAGCACGATTCAATTCTTTGACCCTCTTTCCTTCCATGGCCATGTTCTCTATGGCCACAATGTATGAGACAAGTCTAGGGATTCGTAGCAAAGAAAACAAAAAAATTCCTACCGTAATAACGAATAACAAGCCAAGATCTAATCCAGTAGATGGTAGCAATGAGGTGAAGATCATCATACCCTTGAAGATCGCTAAGCGTTAACGAGATTAGATCTCGTGGTTGATGTAGTCGATCACTTGCCGCTTGCAAAAGCGCGTAGAAGATCTTGATAGTCTCGGGCAGCACTTCCGCGCTCGGTCACACGTTCGGTGTTGATGACGACGTCCTTCTCCCCGTTCTAGCGGGCAGCGGATGTAGTAGATCCTCCTCAGAATCCCGCCAGCACAACGGCGTGGTGGCGGTGGTGGTGGAGATCTCCGGCAGCGCTTCGCCTAAGCACCGCGGGAGTATCAAGAGGAGGGGAGTGGCTAGGGTTTGGGGGAGAGGGGGCACTCGGGGCACCGGCCTTGGTGCCCTTGGGTGGTGCAGCTGCTGTGGTGGACGGGCCCCTCCCTCTCCCCCTCATTATATAGGTGGAACCCCCTAGGGTTTGCCCAAAATCCGAATAAGAGTCAACTCAAAACCTTCCATATTGGTGAAACCTAGGGGAAGTGGGACTCCTCCCTTTCCTTCCCCTATGGTCGTCCATGATGGTGGAGTCCACCATGGACTCCACCTTCCCCTTTGGTCGGCCGGCTAGGGTTGGTGGAGTCCATTCGGGACTCCACCTTCCATGGTGATTTCTTCCGGAAGGTTCTAGAACATTCTAGCGCCTTCCATAATGCACCGGATCATTTCCAAACTTGGAAAGTGACTTCCTATATATGAATCTTATTCTCCAGACCATTCCGGAACTCCTCGTGATGTCCTGGATCCCATCCGAGACTCCGAACAACATTCTAACTCCATTCCATATTCCATATCTACTTAAAACAACATCAAACCTTAAGTGTGTCACCCTACGGTTTGAGAACTATGCGGACATGATCGAGACTCCTCTCTGATCAATAACTAATAGCGGGACCTGGAGATCCATAATAGCTCCCACATATTCAACGATGACTTCGTGATCGAAAGAACCATTCACATAAAATAACAATTCCCTTTGTCTCGCGATATTTTACTTATCCGAAGTTTGATCGTCGGTATCTCCATACCTAGTTCAACCTCGTTACTGATAATTACTCTTTACTCGTACCGTGATATGATATCTCTTGTGAACCAGTCACATGCTTGCAAGCTAATTAGATATCATTCCACCGAGAGGGCCCAGAGTATATCTATCCGTCATTAGGATGGACAAATCCCACTATTGATACAAGTGCCTCAACTCTATACTTTCCGAACACTTAATGCCTCCTTTATAACAACCCATTTACGCAGTAGTGTTTGGTTTCATCAAAGCATCCATCCGGTATAGGTGATTAACAAGATCTCATGGTCGAAGGATTAAGTTACTATGCATATTAAAGCTTGAAGCACAAAGAACTAAATGACTTGATCATATGCTACGCGTACTATGGGTGTATGTCCATCACATCATTCACCTAATGATATGACCTTGTTATTAATAACATCCAATGTTCATGATCATGAAACTATGATCATCTATTAATCAACAAGAAGTTTAACAAGAGGCTTACTAGGGACTCTTTTATGTTTACATAACACACATGTATTTATGTTTCTGGTTAATACAATTATAGCATGAGATGCAAACTATTATAATAAACACAAAGATATAATAATAATCACTTTAGTATTGCCTCTTGGGCATATCTCCAACAGTCTCCCACTTGCACTAGAGTCAATAATCTAGATTACATTGTAATGTACCTAACACCCATGGCGTTCTGGTGTAGGTCATGTTTTGCTCTAGGGAGAGATTTAGTCAATGGATCTGCCACATTCAGATCAGTGTGTACTTTGCAAATATTTAAGTCGCCGTCTTCGACATACTCGCGAATAGAATGAAAGCGTAGCTTTATATGCTTCAGCTTCTTGTGTGACCTTGGCTCCTGTGCATTGGCTATGGAACCCATGTTGTCACAATAGATGGTCATCGGGTCCAACGTACTTGGAACCACACTGTGATGACCCAGCGTACCACTGCATGGTGTAGTACACAAGTCGTTGATATAACACAAGTGAAACACCGTTCCACCCATATTACATCTCTCAGAGTGGTACAACAGAAACATATGCGAGTCCAAGGTATGTCTATAGAAGTACACACGAACTGTTTACATAAGATCAACACAACCTCCTACTTTACAGTGAGGTAAAACTTCAAATAAAGCTCTAGAAGAACAACTCGTAGTCTATCTTATTGCTAACTCCAGTTTAAGATCTACTTGGCTTGCTATAGAATTCTAGCTACTTAGGTGCTAGGATTAGGGAAAGATTCCCTTCTATTACTAGTCTAGGTTTCCATTATAACTGATGCAGAAGTTGACTCCATTGACTTCTTTGATTGGATTCTTCATCTTGTTGCAGTTGACTCCTTTGTCTTCGAGTTCCACGGTAGTTTCTCCTTCGGTGCATTGCTCTAAGAAGGGGGTTCAAACGAGATAGAATGAGTACGAGCGTACTCAGCAAGTTCATATTAGGAAATATGTGTATCATGCACTAGCTACAGCCATAGACCGGAAAGTCATAGGCCAATGCAAGTTTCCATAAACATTTCTTCAAAAGGTTTATTTTATTCTGAAAACTATGCCCGTCGGTCTTCACGAGTTGACTAGAACTTCATGGAGTTCCTTTCTCGCCGCGTTCGCAGCTCCCTTCCCGAACAGGGAGTGACAATCACAATTCAGTATCCTCTCGCAGAGGTGCGTTACTTTTCCCATAAGAGACCTTATCCTTGTTGCCAACCGGGCTCGAGATTCCGTCCACACTTCCTTTGGTGTGAGGCCAGGTGTAAGATCCAAGCCCACACCGCCTTCTCCGCGATCGCAAACCCACCCTTTTGTCCACCCGCACACCTCCAGTAGACTTCCCCGATAATACGGCTTTACTCATGGTGTACTTTGGACAATCCTTCATAGATCGTAGAGCCATCATCACTAATGGATGGGGATTTAAAAGGCTATCCCAACCTACGGCGAGTGCCTCTAACACCCCGCCGGCTCTACCAATCCGTTGGCGTGCAGAAGGGAAAAGATACGGCTGGCTTCCCGCGAGCCATTATAGATCTCATGGTCAACGCGGTTTGTACGGCGCTAGAATCACTGGACGGCATTGGTAATTAATCCTAGGGTGATATAACCCATGCAATGGAACCTCCACCATATCAACACATACCATGGTTCCATTGCCCACCACATAGTCATATTTATAATTGTAAAATAATACTTTGCTTTTCAATGCATGAGTGATAAGTATAGTACTTTGCATATAGTTTGATACAAATAATCAAATGACATGAGCAAGCGATGAACTTGCCTTTCTTGACTGCAAGATTATGCAGGCAAAAGCTTCGATACGTGATAACTCCAAATTCTGAAATACCATCATCGTCCGGTAAGGACAATGTTTAAAGAACTGGCAAAGATGCTATAATGCATAGTATGAGATGCAATCGTCCCGAGCGTAACTTAACCTCGATGATTAAGGATGTATGAGTTGTAAAGATTTCTTTAGGGTTGGTTGCACTTTTAGAATGATTCTCAAACAAGGTTCTTATTAGGGTTTGGTTAAATTAACATCTCAAACAAGTGATATAAGACATTATAACAATCTTACACATAAAGAATAGTGGTGGAATAATATGTAAAGAACAGCTTGTCAATTTTAATTTCTACGTAACATGGTTGATGATTACTTCTACTATACTTCAAAAGAATAACTTTTGAAGAACATGTTAATTAAGAATTAATGAGTATTTCAAAGAAGGATTAAGGCTTCTAAGGTTTGATTGATATTTGTACTTCAAAAGAATAACTCTTGAAGAACATGTTAAATAAGAATATGAACTACTGTACATATGAGCTATGTAACTCTAGGGTTTACTATTGAGTTCATTTAGTTGCACTAATAGGAACTAGTTGGTTCTTAGCAAGTATTGATAGGTTTATTGCTATGGTACATCATATCAAAGGATGGTTATTAAGATGGTTCCATAGGTTTGCTATTAGGTTTACTATGGCTTCACATTTGCTTTCCTAAATAATCCCTAATGGTTTCTAAGCTAAGTGGTTTATCATTTCCTAGGTAGGGTTTAGTGAAATAGGAGCATGTGATGTGAATTGTTACACAAGGTTGATATTAGGGTTTATCATTATGGTGCTACTAGGGTTTGATGATTGAGGTTGATCTTAATGGTATGGTATAGAGTAATAGGATCAATGGTACTAATTCAATTAACAAGTTAGGGTTTATATCTAGGTGGCACTAGTGAATCATATAGGTTTAAACTAAGTATATGGACATGAAATGACAATCTCATGTGACTTGGTTTATGCTTGTGGATCATAAGCAGGCATTCATTGGTCTCTTATTAGGGTTCTATAGGTATAGATGAATCTCACATGATCACATGTGACACATAACTAGGGTTTTAGAGTTACTACTAAAGTGGAATGATCACATGAAATAATGGGATCAAGATTCTAACTTATAATTAAAACTAGGGTTTCTAAATTATGATCCAATTCTTAAAGTAATACTTGGTACTAGAACTCATGTGATTAAGTACTTGAAATAGAATTATTAATAATTTTAACATGCTATTAATTTTTAGAGGGTTTAGGAATTAAAATAATTACTAGTTAGGGTTTAATTAGAAATCAGGGTTTTATGATTATTAGGATTTAACTAATTAACTTGAGAACTAAATATGTTTAAATATACAAGGTTTGAATTACCAAAATAACATTAAATTTTAGTATTTTCTTGCTTTATTTTATTTAAAGAAAATGGTAAATGGTAAATGGCAAATCAGGTTTTAGGAATTACCACTAATATTTTAATTGATGAGAACATGATAAAGAAAATCAATCTTAACATTTTAATTAGTTACTGAATAGTTAAAATTTAAATTTCAAACTTAACTAATTATTGAATTCAAATTGTATTTTAAATAAATGAAATGGCATAATTAACAAAGTTAAAAATAAGTGAATTTTTATTTTGACACACATTTTTGTTTTATATTTTATTTGAATAGAGTTTATTTTTGTGAGCATTTTGATATATTATTCATAATTTTCTAAGTTGATATGAATTTTGTATGATTTTGCAAAGTTGCAGCAATTTACTCGGTTTTTAAATTAAAGCTAAAATGCTAGTTGTACCGGTTCACACCCTAGCCTCTCGCGACTGACTGGTGGGGTCAGGTCCAGGTCATCTGCCTCGTTGGCAGTTGACCGGGTCAAATAGGTCGTCGACCCCACGGCCACGTTGACATCACCGGCGGCTTGACGCCGGCGAGTCAGAGCGCGACGGCGACGCCGATTCTGGGCTCCCCGAGATGCGTGGCTAGTACTAATCGACTCCCTTTGATCTACTGAGCACGACGGTGGTGATGGTTTGTGCGGGGACTCACCGGAGCATCGCCGGAGAAGACATCCGCGGCGGCGCTGCTCCGGCCAAGCGACTAACTCGAGCTAGGGATGATACTAGGACGCGAAAGTTGGCTCTATAGATGCGCAAGCTCACCGTGAAGTTGATGGTGTGGTCGGCGACGTCGATGGACGCCGGAGTTGAGCTCGATTTCGCCATTGCCGATGATGTACTGAGAAAGGGGAAACAGAAATTGACGTCGTCCAGAGCTCCCCTTCATGATTCCTTCCGCCAAGATGATCAACAGAACCAGGCGCTCCTCCTAGACCAGAAATCATGCGCCGGGGTGGTCTTAATCGGTGGCTAGCCGGAGAATAGCCGTCGGTGACTTTTGTTGATTGCGAGAGATGGAAAGGTTCTGGGAAGAAATGGGTGGGCGGCGAAGTATTAGGGTTCTACGGCGGAGCTACTGGTAGCTTTATAGAGCACGGCGAGGTCTACCTCGTCATTCCACCGGCGGCAATGGCCGAGATGCGACGGCCACTGTGAAGTGCAATTGGGCACGAATCTGGATGCACAAGGGATAAGACGGACGCGAGAGATATAGGGTGGAGTTCTAGAAGCTTCTGTGGCGTCCAGGGCGTCCTTATCATCATCGAGGACGTGGCCGAGCTCCTCCTCTGCGCTGTCGTCTCCGGAGAAGAAGAAGGAGACGATGGCTTGCCTCGCACGAATTTTGAAGCAAGCCGAAACGGTATCTGGGCTATTTCGTTTATGGGCTGGGCTGGCGACATGGGTTGCTGCTGGGCTGCGATGGCCTGCTTCGGTGGACAGGTAAGCCCCTCTCTCTCTCTTTTCCATTTCTGTTTTGAATTTGATATTTCAATTCACATTTGGTTTCTGTTTTTCTTTGCAGGTTCTATAATATTTGATTTTCAATATCACTTGATAATAATACTCCCTGCATAATTGTGTTATCCAATCAATTATTTAATATTTTAATTAAATTGGTGTTCTTGTGATGTATGATTAATATAGATAGGGTTTAGGTTTTGATCTCAATTCTTTTTATTTGAGAACCAATTCTATTTGAATGGTTTGAAATTTATAATCTGTGCATGGTGAACATGTCATTAGGTTGAGCTAGTACTTAACAATATGGATTGTTCACATATAATTTTCATTATGGCTAGAGTTTAAATTAAATGGTATTGAGGTTGGAATTGTGTTATGGTTGTATGTGAAGAATTATTTCTATGGTTTTAAGAAGATGGCTAAGAAAATTCTATAATCACTAATCTGGTTGTAGTAAACTTTAGCTTGAACTAATTAAAATGGATCCTATGTTTATAATTAGCAATGCATTTGCTAATGATGGTTTAATTTATAGAACACTACTTCATTTGGTCTACTAAGATGGAAAGGTGGGGTTTAATATTTTATGTGAACTGATTCCTAGGTGAAAGGGTTAAGGTTTTGGTGATGCTTCACTAATTGAAGTATAAAATAGGCATGAGGTATGGCAGGGTTCTTATTATAATCCAAATTAATCCATGGGTTGGAATTCAAATGTAGTTTAGGGTTTAAGTAGTGATCACCAATGTGATACCCAACTAGGATTGGAATATGAGCATAAGCTTTGGTTATGTTTCACTAATGGAACATGGCTCTCATCTACAAGATTAAAGGTTGGTTTAAACAAGTAAGATGTAATACTACTCTAGTATTCTCTAGGATAGACATGGCTATGGTTAGAATCTATAATCTCTCTCACTTCTAAATGTCTTGTAATATCCTAAGGTCCTACTTAGGATATGATGATATGATCTTATAAATATATGGTTTTCCTAGGAATTCTACCTTGGTATCTTCTGTAGCTTGTTCTTCATGAAATCTGATAAACCTGCATCTTGTGGTATGCCTCCACCTCCTAGCTTCTTCATCTTGATCCTAGCTAATTCACATGGAGTGGCTCTATGTGTTTGTTCCCATGTAACATGGTACTTGATGAGCAAATGGATGAAGGGTGTGGCTCTATTTATAGGCTTGGGCAAGCTCTATTATCATGACACATAGATGGTGACTCTTGTTTTGGTTTGGTGAGTAAGGTGCTTGGTTGTCATGCCCTCATCCATAGCAATCCTTTGAGCATGAGGTGGCATAACTTGGAAAGCAAGTCATGTAGATATTTTCATCACATGTGGCATGATCATTATCCTCTCATATGATTTATTTTTAGATAGCCAAGTGGCATTTGTTACTAAATATCTTGTGGATGGTTTTTTTATTGTTGATGACTCACTATATCATATTGGATTGGATTTCATTATAATATTGATCAAAAGATCAAGGTTGAAGGTTATTCCTCAAATTTGGATAGTTGGTGTTTGATTTCACCAAGGCATGATCATATGAGTTTCAAAATACTCATAGTTAGTTTTATTCAAATAGTTTGAACTATAATTCGTAATGTAAATGGATTTAGTTTTATGATATTCCATATACTTAATAAGTTATGATTTAAATAAGAATGTGTGGCTTTTATGCACTTTAGACCCCGTGGTTTACCTTATTTATAAGTGAATTTAAATTGCACACAAAGGTAGTTGCTAACTTTTAAGTGTTAATAAGTTAGGGTTTGATTCTTAAAGAATGTGTTATTGTAAGGAATACCATGTTATGATTCTTTATAGGATCTGGTATTTAATCCTCACTTAAGGTGTTGTTTGTTGTAAAACTAATTCCATTTGATCTAATCCATAGATCAAATCATCTCTACCCAAAACAAGGTTTTAACAAAGATCACAGTGAAGTTTATAGCGCTTGACTTGATGATCTACTTCAATTCCAACAAGTCAAGTGAAACTTCGACTCATCGTGGTAAGTTTTATTTGAAAGCGCGAAAATTCCCCGGATTTTCTATGCATGAATGCAATGCACACTTTGGTGTTCTCTCATTTTATTGCCTCTAAACCTGGGATATTACAGCCTCTCCCGCTTAAACTGAACTTCGTCCCGAAGTTCGAACGCTCTCATGTTTCGGAATGTTGAAATGTCTTGAACAGATCACCATCCTTCAACTCCATGGTGATCCCACTAGATATAGTGGAATATATCCCTTGTCCAGATCCTTCCTGGAGTCTTCTGATGTCTGGCACTGATACTGCCTGCTATTCTATGATTTCTTCCAACACTCTAAGCTTATAGGCTTACTATCCAAAGATTCTTGGATTAAGACATCTTATTATGCTAATGGACTTTACTAATGGTTGTGGTGACATCTTCCTATTTGGGTACTCAAAGCTTGGTTCTACCAGCTGCGATAATCCAGCTGCGATGTCCAAACCTTAAGTCTAAAGGATTTGTTTAAAGTAAGGTATTGTTGTCCCTTACTACCATAACGAAAGTAATGGTACTTCGTAAGGTATTACGATAGGCATGGTCCTGGTGGTTTAGTCCTACGAATGGATTAGACTCATTTAGTCCATCCAATCATGGCTTCTAGTTTGTACTAGTTATCTTCCTTTTGGTTTCTTTAGGTTCCATGAAAGGAATCTTTCTAATAATTATTAGTTTTAGTATAGTCAAACCCTTCTTCTTTAAGCCTTCTTAAGCCTTGATTGTCTTCCGGCATCTTCTTCATCCAACGTTATTATCTTAGACTTACTTGAGTTCTCTTGATTTTGAGTAATTACAATTAACCACTCAAGTTAAGGTCTAACCCTTACTTCTTCGAGATATAAACCTCGGCTTCTGGTCTGACAATCTCCTGAGAGTACTTTTATATGGGTACTTCCCAACAACCTTATAAAAATAAGATCGGGCTTCCTCTCAGTTCAGACCTTTTTCTCCGTCTATCACACTACAAACCATAACTTGATACTTCTCCTTCAGCCTTCCTCTCCCCCTTGGAGTTTACTAATGATCTTCAAACTTACTTCCTTCTAATCATTAAACTCCAAGGGTTAGAAGATTAGTCTTGGTTTGGATTATATTTTGTACTTTTCTAAAGTCTCACGAAGAATTATTTGTGGTGTATCCACACAATTGTGGGTATCCATTGTGAATCCTCCAATTAAATATTTACCAGCTACGGGATACCAGCTATGAAATACTAGCTGCGGAATCCCCCTTTCTTT
Source organism: Lolium rigidum (assembly GCF_022539505.1). NCBI lineage: Eukaryota > Viridiplantae > Streptophyta > Magnoliopsida > Poales > Poaceae > Lolium > Lolium rigidum. The sequence continues at coordinate 328,375 of NW_025899792.1, forward strand.
TAGGGTAAAGAATTGTTCAGGCTGTGGGCTATCTGGTACCAGCTGCAAACTACCTAGTACCAGATGTGGCTTATTGGATACCAGCTGTGGCTATGTTATAGTTCTAGTCACCAGCTTCTTACCAGCTGTGGCTACTTACCTAGTTTTTGTTAAGATATACCTCACTTCACATACTTTCTCTTCATGATTATCCTATATCAGCTGCGGTCTTATTATACCAGTTGCGACTTCACTTGTCTATTTTCCTTCTTCTAGGGTTTGTTTTGTGAGGTAACCACTTGTTGATACTATGAAAATAGTATTGTAAGTGACTTCACTTGCATTCCCTTCTTCTATAATGAATACAGTTCTACTTCTTCTGCTCTATATTCACTATTTTTCTCACTTCCATGATACTTCCATGTTGAAGTACTCCTTGATTAAGGATAGAAGTGAGTTTTGGATTGGTCCTACCTTTAGAGTATTGTGGTTGCTTCCCACAATTTCACTTCCTTCTTCAAGTGAACCTTCATCTTATCTTCAAAATCTTCAGGATTCGTCACTTCCTTACACGAATACCTTTACCCTCTAGACCTATAACATCAAGTAAGAGCTTGATATTGCAACATGCATTTGCATATCAAAGTCAAACTTCATGTATGGATCTAGTCAATCAATGAAGATTCAAGAAAATCCAAGAAGATTCAGCTTTGTGTTCATAATACACATCCTGATATGCCTGAATAAAATAGTTGGGTAAGACATCCCTAAACATCAGGCTCAGATGTGTAGTATATAACACCACATAAGATAGGTTTTGGTTGTGATACTTAGCACGAATACGTGAATTTCTACTATTTGTCTCAACATTTATCTCAATTGCATATTTGCAATGAGACAACTTGAAACAAAATGGCCTGGGTTAGTTGAAGTTAACCTAGTTTTCTTTGGAAGTACTAACAAGGTAGTATACCATATATATGTGCTATTGAGGACTACTTCCTATAATACAATTAGTTCTAACATGTCTACTCTAAACACATGATTGTTTAGAATATACCACCTATAACTCTAGGATTTCTCAATGTGATATGCTCTAAATAAGCCTTCTTTAACTTAAGGACTATGGTTCTGACATACTTGGTACAGTTATTAGGATTTTAAGGCCTAAGCTTTCGAACTATTCCCTAAATCCTTACTCCTTATCATTCTTTTGTTATCGTACTTATGATGTTCTACTCCATCATACCATGATTCTCAAGTGAATCATATATGATTACCAACTTTACCATAAAAAGTAGAGTTGTATAACTCTTATCACTCTTCCTTACCTCCTATGATTGACTCATCATCGACATATACTACCTTATATAACTTATCTCCCTTACTTAACATCAGTCATTTGACATTTTTAATGACTCTTACTTAACTATAACTTGCATTGGTATACTTCTTCCAATAGGATATCTTCCTTATGGTTGTATCCTCTCTTTGGACTACCATGTATTGTATACCAACCGTGGTCTACTACCACCCATTATCTTAAGCTTCAATGGTGTTCTAATTATTTGGAATGAAGCAAGATAACTAATTAACCTTATTTAAGAAATATAGATAAGAAAGCTTGACTCAAGTGTGTCAGGATTATTCTCAAGTGAATACCCATCTCAAGTCGAAATAATAGTTGGTTTAACATAGTTGGCTTAGTTAAAACACTTCCTATAGACACTACCAAACCTATAGGTCTCCTTTAAAGGGTTTTAATCCTAAGGTCAAAGCATTTGCTCTGATACCAGCTGTGATGACCCAGCGTACCACTGCATGGTGTAGTACACAAGTCGTTGATATAACACAAGTGAAACACCGTTCCACCCATATTACATCTCTCAGAGTGGTACAACAGAAACATATGCGAGTCCAAGGTATGTCTATAGAAGTACACACGAACTGTTTACATAAGATCAACACAACCTCCTACTTTACAGTGAGGTAAAACTTCAAATAAAGCTCTAGAAGAACAACTCGTAGTCTATCTTATTGCTAACTCCAGTTTAAGAGCTACTTGGCTTGCTATAGAATTCTAGCTACTTAGGTGCTAGGATTAGGGAAAGATTCCCTTCTATTACTAGTCTAGGTTTCCATTATAACTGATGCAGAAGTTGACTCCATTGACTTCTTTGATTGGATTCTTCATCTTGTTGCAGTTGACTCCTTTGTCTTCGAGTTCCACGGTAGTTTCTCCTTCGGTGCATTGCTCTAAGAAGGGGGTTCAAACGAGATAGAATGAGTACGAGCGTACTCAGCAAGTTCATATTAGGAAATATGTGTATCATGCACTAGCTACAGCCATAGACCAGAAAGTCATAGGCCAATGCAAGTTTCCATAAACATTTCTTCAAAAGGTTTATTTTATTCTGAAAACTATGCCCGTCAGTCTTCACAGGTTGACTAGAACTTCATGGAGTTCCTTTCCTGCCGCGTTCGCAGTTCCCTTCCCGGAACAGGGAGTGACAGTCACAATTCAGTATCCTCTGCAGAGGTGCGTTACTTTTCCCATAAGAGACCTTATCCTTGTTGCCAACCAGGCTCGAGATACCGTCCACACTTCCTTTGGTGTGAGGCCAGGTGTAAGATCCAAGCCCACACCGCCTTCTCCGCGACTGCAAACCCACCCTTTTGTCCACCCGCACACCTCCAGTAGACTTCCCCCGATAATACGGCTTTACTCATGGTGTACTTTGGACAATCCTTCATAGATCGTAGAGCCATCATCACTAATGGATGGGGATTTAAAAGGCTATCCCAACCTACGGCGAGTGCCTCCAACACCCCGCCGGCTCTACCAATCCGTTGGCGTGCGTAAGGGAAAAGATACGGCTGGCTTCCCCGAGCCATTATAGATCTCATGGTCAACGCGGTTTGTACGGCGCTAGAATCACTCGGACGGCATTGGTAATTAATCCTAGGGTGATATAACCCATGCAATGGAACCTCCACCATATCAACACATACCATGGTTCCATTGCCCACCACATAGTCATATTCATAATTGTAAAATAATACTTTGCTTTTCAATTCATGAGTGATAAGTATAGTACTTTGCATATAGTTTGATACAAATAATCAAATGACATGAGCAAGCGATGAACTTGCCTTTCTTGACTGCAAGATTATGTAGGCAAAAGCTTCGATACGTGATAACTCCAAATTCTGAAATACCATCATCGTCCGGTAAGGACAATGTTTAAAGAACTGGCAAAGATGCTATAATGCATAGTATGAGATGCAATCGTCCCGAGCGTAACTTAACCTCGATGATTAAGGATGTATGAGTTGTAAAGATTTCTTTAGGGTTGGTTGCACTTTTAGAATGATTCTCAAACAAGGTTCTTATTAGGGTTTGGTTAAATTAACATCTCAAACAAGTGATATAAGACATTATAACAATCTTACACATAAAGAATAGTGGTGGAATAATATGTAAAGAACAGTTGTCAATTTTAATTTCTACAGAACATGGTTGATGATTACTTCTACTATACTTCAAAAGAATAACTTTTGAAGAACATGTTAATTAAGAATTAATGAGTATTTCAAAGAAGGATTAAGGCTTCTAAGGTTTGATTGATATTTGTACTTCAAAAGAATAACTTTTGAAGAACATGTTAAATAATAATATGAACTACTGTACATATGAGCTATGTAACTCTAGGGTTTACTATTGAGTTCATTTAGTTGCACTAATAGGAACTAGTTGGTTCTTAGCAAGTATTGATAGGTTTATTGCTATGGTACATCATATCAAAGGATGGTTATTAAGATGGTTCCATAGGTTTGCTATTAGGTTTACTATGGCTTCACATTTGCTTTCCTAAATAATCCCTAATGGTTTCTAAGCTAAGTGGTTTATCATTTCCTAGGTAGGGTTTAGTGAAATAGGAGCATGTGATGTGAATTGTTACACAAGGTTGATATTAGGGTTTATCATTATGGTGCTACTAGGGTTTGATGATTGAGGTTGATCTTAATGGTATGGTATAGAGTAATATGATCAATGGTACTAATTCAATTAACAAGTTAGGGTTTATATCTAGGTGGCACTAGTGAATCATATAGGTTTAAACTAAGTATATGGACATGAAATGACAATCTCATGTGACTTGGTTTATGCTTGTGGATCATAAGCAGGCATTCATTGGTTTCTTATTAGGGTTCTATAGGTATAGATGAATCTCACATGATCACATGTGACACATAACTAGGGTTTTAGAGTTACTACTAAAGTGGAATGATCACATGAAATAATGGGATCAAGATTCTAACTTATAATTAAAACTAGGGTTTCTAAATTATGATCCAATTCTTAAAGTAATACTTGGTACTAGAACTCATGTGATTAAGTACTTGAAATAGAATTATTAATAATTTTAACATGCTATTAATTTTTAGAGGGTTTAGGAATTAAAATAATTACTAGTTAGGGTTTAATTAGAAATCAGGGTTTTATGATTATTAGAATTTAACTAATTAACTTGAGAACTAAATATGTTTAAATATACAAGGTTTGAATTACCAAAATAACATTAACTTTTAGTATTTTCTTGCTTTATTTTATTTAAAGAAAATGGTAAATGGTAAATGGCAAATCGAGTTTTAGGAATTACCACTAATATTTTAATTGATGAGAACATGATAAAGAAAATCAATCTTAACATTTTAATTAGTTACTGAATAGTTAAAATTTAAATTTCAAACTTCACTAATTATTGAATTCAAATTGTATTTTAAATAAATGAAATGGCATAATTAACAAAGTTAAAAATAAGTGAATTTTTATTTTGACACACATTTTTGTTTTATATTTTATTTGAATAGAGTTTATTTTTGTGAGCATTTTGATATATTATTCATAATTTTCTAAGTTGATATGAATTTTGTATGATTTTGCAAAGTTGCAGCAATTTACTGGTTTTTAAATTAAAGCTAAAATGCTAGTTGTACCGGTTCACACCCTAGCCTCTGCGACTGACTGGTGGGGTCAGGTCCAGGTCATCTGCCTCGTTGGCAGTTGACCGGGTCAAATAGGTCGTCGACCCCACGGCCACGTTGACATCACCGGCGGCTTGACGCCGGCGAGTCAGAGCGCGACGGCGACGCCGATTCTGGGCTCCCCGAGATGCGTGGCTAGTACTAATCGACTCCCTTTGATCTACTGAGCACGACGGTGGTGATGGTTTGTGCGGGGACTCACCGGAGCATCGCCGGAGAAGACATCCGCGGCGGCGCTGCTCCGGCCAAGCGACTAACTCGAGCTAGGGATGATACTAGGACGCGAAAGTTGGCTCTATAGATGCGCAAGCTCACCGTGAAGTTGATGGTGTGGTCGGCGACGTCGATGGACGCCGGAGTTGAGCTTGATTTCGCCATTGCCGATGATGTACTGAGAAAGGGGAAACAGAAATTGACGTCGTCCAGAGCTCCCCTTCATGATTCCTTCCGCCAAGATGATCAACAGAACCAGGCGCTCCTCCTAGACCGTAAATCATGCGCCGGGGTGGTCTTAATCGGTGGCTAGCCGGAGAATAGCCGTCGGTGACTTTTGTTGATTGCGAGAGATGGAAAGGTTCCGGGAAGAAATGGGTGGGCGGCGAAGTATTAGGGTTCTACTGGCGGAGCTACTGGTAGCTTTATAGAGCACGGCGAGGTCTACCTCGTCATTCCACCGGCGGCAATGGCCGAGATGCGACGGCCACTGTGAAGTGCAATTGGGCACGAATCTGGATGCACAAGGGATAAGACGGACGCGAGAGATATAGGGTGGAGTTCTAGAAGCTTCTGTGGCGTCCAGGGCGTCCTTATCATCATCGAGGACGTGGCCGAGCTCCTCCTCTGCGCTGTCGTCTCCGGAGAAGAAGAAGGAGACGATGGCTTGCCTCGCACGAATTTTGAAGCAAGCCGAAACGGTATCTGGGCTATTTCGTTTATGGGCTGGGCTGGCGACATGGGTTGCTGCTGGGCTGCGATGGCCTGCTTCGGTGGACAGGTAAGCCCCTCTCTCTCTCTTTTCCATTTCTGTTTTATTTTCTGTTTTGAATTTGATATTTCAATTCACATTTGGTTTCTGTTTTTCTTTGCAGGTTCTATAATATTTGATTTTCAATATCACTTGATAATAATACTCCCTGCATAATTGTGTTATCCAATCAATTATTTAATATTTTAATTAAATTGGTGTTCTTGTGATGTATGATTAATATAGATAGGGTTTAGGTTTTGATCTCAATTCTTTTTATTTGAGAACCAATTCTATTTGAATGGTTTGAAATTTATAATCTGTGCATGGTGAACATGTCATTAGGTTGAGCTAGTACTTAACAATATGGATTGTTCACATATAATTTTCATTATGGCTAGAGTTTAAATTAAATGGTATTGAGGTTGGAATTGTGTTATGGTTGTATGTGAAGAATTATTTCTATGGTTTTAAGAAGATGGCTAAGAAAATTCTATAATCACTAATCTGGTTGTAGTAAACTTTAGCTTGAACTAATTAAAATGGATCCTATGTTTATAATTAGCAATGCATTTGCTAATGATGGTTTAATTTATAGAACACTACTTCATTTGGTCTACTAAGATGGAAAGGTGGGGTTTAATATTTTATGTGAACTGATTCCTAGGTGAAAGGGTTAAGGTTTTGGTGATGCTTCACTAATTGAAGTATAAAATAGGCATGAGGTATGGCAGGGTTCTTATTATAATCCAAATTAATCCATGGGTTGGAATTCAAATGTAGTTTAGGGTTTAAGTAGTGATCACCAATGTGATACCCAACTAGGATTGGAATATGAGCATAAGCTTTGGTTATGTTTCACTAATGGAACATGGCTCTCATCTACAAGATTAAAGGTTGGTTTAAACAAGTAAGATGTAATACTACTCTAGTATTCTCTAGGATAGACATGGCTATGGTTAGAATCTATAATCTCTCTCACTTCTAAATGTCTTGTAATATCCTAAGGTCCTACTTAGGATATGATGATATGATCTTATAAATATATGGTTTTCCTAGGAATTCTACCTTGGTATCTTCCGTAGCTTGTTCTTCATGAAATCCGATAAACCTGCATCTTGTGGTATGCCTCCACCTCCTAGCTTCTTCATCTTGATCCTAGCTAATTCACATGGAGTGGCTCTATGTGTTTGTTCCCATGTAACATGGTACTTGATGAGCAAATGGATGAAGGGTGTGGCTCTATTTATAGGCTTGGGCAAGCTCTATTATCATGACACATAGATGGTGACTCTTGTTTTGGTTTGGTGAGTAAGGTGCTTGGTTGTCATGCCCTCATCCATAGCAATCCTTTGAGCATGAGGTGGCATAACTTGGAAAGCAAGTCATGTAGATATTTTCATCACATGTGGCATGATCATTATCCTCTCATATGATTTATTTTTAGATAGCCAAGTGGCATTTGTTACTAAATATCTTGTGGATGGTTTTATTATTGTTGATGACTCACTATATCATATTGGATTGGATTTCATTATAATATTGATCAAAAGATCAAGGTTGAAGGTTATTCCTCAAATTTGGATAGTTGGTGTTTGATTTCACCAAGGCATGATCATATGAGTTTCAAAATACTCATAGTTAGTTTTATTCAAATAGTTTGAACTATAATTCGTAATGTAAATGGATTTAGTTTTATGATATTCCATATACTTAATAAGTTATGATTTAAATAAGAATGTGTGGCTTTTATGCACTTTAGACCCTGTGGTTTACCTTATTTATAAGTGAATTTAAATTGCACACAAAGGTAGTTGCTAACTTTTAAGTGTTAATAAGTTAGGGTTTGATTCTTAAAGAATGTGTTATTGTAAGGAATACCATGTTATGATTCTTTATAGGATCTGGTATTTAATCCTCACTTAAGGTGTTGTTTGTTGTAAAACTAATTCCATTTGATCTAATCCATAGATCAAATCATCTCTACCCAAAACAAGGTTTTAACAAAGATCACGAGTGAAGTTTATAGCGCTTGACTTGATGATCTACTTCAATTCCAACAAGTCAAGTGAAACTTCGATTCTTGTGGTAAGTTTTATTTGAAAGCGCGAAAATTCCCCGGATTTTCTATGCATGAATGCAATGCACACTTTGGTGTTCTCTCATTTTATGGCCTCTAAACCTGGGATATTACACACACCAAGCTCAGTAATGAAACACTTCATACATATCGCCTCTGATGAAGCCTCCGAAGCAGCTATGTATTCCGATTCAGTTGAAGATTTCGCCACAACGCTTTGCTTAGCACTCCTCCAGCTTACTGTTGCACCATTCAAAATAAATACGTATCCGGATTGAGACTTAGAGTCATCTGAATCAGTGTTCCAACTAGCATTGGTGTAACTGGTTACAGCAAACTCTTGGTCACCTCCATAACAAAGAAACATATTCTTAGTTCTTTTCAAGTACTTCAGGATATTCTTGACCGATGTCCAGTGTTTCATTCCTGGATCACTTTGATATTTGCTGGTCAAACTAACAACATGTGCGATATCCGGTCTTGTACACAACATGGCATACATGATAGAGCCTATGGCCGAGGCATAGGGGATTTTGTTCATCCTTTCTCTCTCTTCTACCGTAGCTGGACTTTGAGTTTTACTCAAGGTCTTACCTGGTAACATGGGCAAGAATCCTTTCTTGCTTTCATCCATTCTAAACTTATTTAGAATCTTATCCAGGTATGTACTCTGCGAAAGCCCTATTAGGCGTCTTGATCTATCTCTATAAATCTTGATGCCTAAAATGTATGCTGCTTCTCCAAGGTCCTTCATTGAAAAACACTTATTCAAATAACCTTTTACACTACTTAGAAGTTATACATCATTTCCAATCAATAATATGTCATCTACATATAATACCAGGAATGCTATAGAGCTCCCACTCACTTTCTTGTAAATACAAGCCTCTCCATGGGTTTGTATAAATCCAAAGTCTTTGATCACCTTGTCAAAGCGTCGGTTCCAACTCCAGGATGCTTTCTTCAGTCCATAAATTGAACGCTGAAGTTTGCATACCTTGTCAACATTTTTATGATCGACAAAACCTTTGGGTTGTACCATATACAACTGCTCCTCAATGTCACCATTAAGGAACACCGTTTTGACATCCATCTGCCAAATTTCATAATCGAAAAATGCAGCTATTGCTAACAATATCCTCACAGATTTTAGCTTCGCTACAGGTGAGAAAGTCTCATCGTAGTCAACTCCTTGAATTTGTCGGAACCCTTTCACGACAAGTCGAGCTTTATAGACAGTAATATTACCATCAGCATCTGTTTTCTTTTGAAGATCCATTTATTCTCGACAGCCTTGCGGCTATCTGGTAAGTCTACCAAAGTCCATACTTGGTTATCATACATTGATCCCATTTCGGATTTCATGACCTCTTGCCATTTGTTGGAATCTGGGCTCATCATTGCTTCCTCATACGTCGCATGGTCTTCATCATTGTTGTCCACAATCATGACATTTAGACAAGGTCATACCAATCAGGAGTGTTGTGAACCCTCATCGACCTGCGAGGTTCAGTAGGAACTTCGTTCGAAGTTTCATGATCATTATCATTAGCTTCCTCACTAATCGGTGTACGCGGCACAAGAACATCTTCCGGTGTTGCGCTACTCTGGTTTTCAAGAGAAGGTTCAGTAACCTCGTCGATTTCTACTTTTCTTCCAGTCACTTCTTTCGAGAGAAACTCCTTCTAAAGAAAGGATCCGTTCTTGGCAACGAAGATTTTACCTTCGGATCTGTGATAGAAAGTATACCCAACTGTTTCTTTAGGGTATCCTTTGAAAACGCATTTCTCCACTTTGGGTTCAACCTTGTCAGGTTGTAACTTCTTTACATAATCTTCGTAGCTCCAAACTTTGAGGAACGACAACTTAGGTTTGTTTCCAAACCACAAATCATACGGTGTCATTTCAACGGATTTAGATGGTGCCCTATTTAGAGTGAATGTTGTTGTCTCTAATGCATAACTCCAAAAAGATAACGGTAAATATGTAAGAGACATCATAGATCGAACCATATCCAATAAAGTTCGATTACGATGTTCGGACACACCATTGCGCTGTGGTGTTCCTGGCAGTGTCAACTGTGAAAGTATTCCGCATTTGTTTAAATGCATGCCAAACTCGTAACTCAAATATTCACCTCCACGATCAGAACGTAGAAATTTAATCTTCTTGTTACGTTGATTTTCTACTTCACTTTGGAATTCCTTAAACTTCTCGAAAGTTTTGGATTTATGTTTCATTAAGTAGATATACCCATATCTTCTCAAATCATCTGTGAAAGTAAGAACATAACGATAACCACCGCGCGATGCTACACTCATTGGTCCACATACATCAGTATGTATGATTTCCAACAAGTCTGTAGCTCGCTCCATAATACCAGAGAATGGAGTCTTAGTCATTTTTTCCCATTAGACATGCCTCGCATCTATCAAGTGATTCAAAATCAAGTTATTCAAGTAATCCATCTGAATGGAGTTTCTTCATATGTTTCACTCCAATATGACCAAGACGACAGTGCCACATATATGTGGAATTATCATTTAATTTATTTAGTTTAGCATCAATGTTGTGTATACGTGTATCACTACTATCGAGATTTAACAAGAATAAACCATTCATCTCAGGTGCATGACCATAAAATATATTATTCATATAAATCGAACAACCATTATTCTCAGACTTTAATGAATAACCGATTTGCAATAAACAAGATCCAAATATAATGTTCATGCTTAACGCAGGTACCAAATAACAATTATTCATATTTAAAACTAATCCCAATGGTATATGTAGAGGGGGCGTGCCGACGGCGATCACATCAACCTTGGATCCATTTCCAACACGCATCGTCACCTCGTCCCTCGCTAGTCTTCGTTTATTCTGTAGCTCCCGCTTCGAGTTACAAATATGAGCAACCGAACCAGTATAAAAAACCCAAGCACTACTACAATCACCAGTAAGATAGACATCAATAACATGTATATCAGATATACCTTTCTTTTTGATGTTGCCGCTCTTCAGATCTGCCAGGTACTTTGAGAAATTCCGCTTCCAGTGTCCCTCTTCTTTGCAGTAATAGCACATAGTATTAGATTTAGGGCCAGCCTTGGGTTTCTTAGGAGGCGCGTTAGCTTTCTTGCTGCCCTTCTTGAATTTACCCTTTTCCTTAGGCTTACCCTGCTTCTTGAACTTGGTGGTCTTATTGACCATCAACACTTGGTGCTCTTTCTTTATCTCCACTTCAGCAGTTTTCAGCATTGAGAAGAGTTCAGGTAACATCTTATCCATGCACTGCATGTTGTAGTTCATCACGAAGTTCTTGTAACTAGGTGGCAGTGATTGAAGAACACGATGAATCCGAAGGCGTTAGGAATCGTTATTCCCAAGTCTTGGAGTTTCTTCGCGTGCCCAGACATCTTGAGCACGTGCTCGCTAACGGAGTTGCCCTCTTCCATCTTACAGTTAAAGAACTTTTCAGAAGCATCATAGCTTTCCACGGCCGCATGAGTCTCAAATATCATTTTGAGCTCACTGATTATATCATGAGGGTCGTGGGTCTCAAAGCGTTTCTGAAGCTCCGATTCTAAACCGTAGAGGATGACACACTGAACTGTGGAGTAATGTGTCTTCCGAGTGAGGTAAACAACTTTAGCCTCATCGGTAGCTGTTTCTGCAGGTGGGTCACCCAATGGTGCATCGAGCACATAGAGCAGTTGTCCAGCAGTGAGGACAATCCTCAAGTTACGGAACCAACCCGTAAAGTTGCTTCCATTATTTTTCAGCTTTTCTTTCTCTAGGAACGAATTAAAGTTGATGGTAGGGGACGCCATAATCTACAACATATTTGCAAAGAGTTTAGACTAAGTTTATGACAAATTAAGTTTACTATTAATTTAAAATTAACTAGGTGAACTCCCACTCAAAACAATATCCCTCGGATTGTCTTAGTGATTACACGAACCAAATCAACTACACCAAGTCCGATCATCACGTGAGATGATGTAGTTTCAATGGCGAACATCAACATGTTCATCATATCATCTATATGATTCATGCTTAACCTTTCGGTCTTCCGTGTTCCGAGGCCATGTCTGTACATGCTAGGATCATCAAGTCAAACCCTAGTTTCTGCATGTGCAAAACTAGATTGCACCCGTTGTATGCACACGTTGAGTTTATCACACCCATTCATCACGTGATGCTTTAAAACAACGAGTCTTAGCAAAGGTGCTAACTAAGGACGAACACTTTATTATCTTGATTTTTAGTGAGAAGGATCATCTTATAATGCTACCGTTGCGATCTAAGCAATATAAGATGCATAAAAGGATTAACATCACATGCAATTCATAATGTGATATGATATGGCATCTTTGCGCCTTTGATCTTCATCTCCAAAGCACGGACATGATATCCATCATCAACGGGCATGATCTCCATCATCATCGGCGTAGCGTCAAGGTCAATGGCGCCGTCTTCGTGGTTGTTCACCACATGTAGCAACTATTACAACTACTTTGAAATAATACTACCACATGAAATATAAAGACAAGTATAAGGCTCCTGCCGCTTTCCATAATACAATAATGATCATCTCATACATATTCATCATCACATCATGGCCATATCACATCCAAACCCCGCAAAAACAAGTTAGACGCCTCTAATTTGGTTTGCAAAAACAAGTTAGGGTTTTTGAGTAAGATCCAATCTACCTACGAACATGAACCACAACGCTGATACTAGTGTTGTCAATTGAAATAGTAAATTGAATCTTAACTATGGTGAGAGAGACAGACACCTGCAAAGCCACTTATGCAATACAAGTTGCATGTCGAGCGTGAAGCAAGTCTCATGAACGCGGTTATGTAAAGTTAGCCCGGGCCGCTTCATCTCACCATACCGCAAGATGCAAAGTACACATAAAAAACAACAAAAACAACAAAAGCATCAACGCCCACAAAACCATTGTGTTCTACTCGTGCAACCAATCTATGCATAGACACGGCTATGATACCACTGTAGGGATTCGTAGCATAGAAAAAAAATTCCTACCGCAAGAACGAATAACAAGCCAAGATCTAAGCTAGTAGATGGTAGCAACGAGGTGAAGATCATCATACCCTTGAAGATCGCTAAGCGTTAACGAGATTAGATCTCGTGGTTGATGTAGTCGATCACCTGCCGCTTGCAAAAGCGCGTAGAAGATCTCGACGGTGCCACAGTCGGGCAGCACCTCCGCACATTAAGATCATCCGAAGTGAACTTATTTTGGGCGTCAAGAAGAGTCAAGTTGAGGGACAATTATGTATGTTTCAAAAAAAAAGTTGAGGGACAATTGTGTGCTGCCGCACGCGATTATTGAGACAATCTTTGACTTTATAGTCTCATCATTGACATCAAAGTAATCTTGATACTTGTGGCGACAAAGTTCCTTAATCCTCACGCGTAGAGCATCAAGACTTGCATATGCATCAACAAGACTTCCGCCATACTTGATGATGACCAAGGTCATCTCGGACTTGGTCTCCTCATAAATGCAATTTTTGGATGAGGGGCGTTCCCTCGTGAAGAACAACAACTCGATCCCAAAGCTCCTTGGTGGACTCAAGGTCACTAACTTGATTGTGAAGAGCTCGATGAAGTGCACTTCGGATCTTATCACGGGCGGCGGCATTGAGTTGACGATCATTGAACTATCATTGAGTCGTGTTGTCCGGATCATTGGGTTTGAATCCACGTACCACCGCACATCCCAAAGCTCCTCACTATAACTGCGAAGATGAGACTCCATATAGAGGTTTTCCAAAAGGAAAAATGAGTTCAATCATAATGGAGAGTGGGTCCTGAATAGTTAATATGAGGCACGGGGGGATTAGACTTTGGATATGCAAAATTAAATTGACTATAAGGCTCTTAAGGCTTTTTGGCACCACTCATTTGAGCGAAATCCACGTCGCCATCTTCACCCAGTTCCAATGGTTTCACTTGTGAGTTAACTGAGGGATCACAGAGTGGATCCTTATCCCCAATGTCCTTCAACATCAACTCAATTTTGTGAAGTCGGTCATTGAGATAGGAATTGGCCTTGACCTGTTCTTCAAGGGCTTCCTTGGCCATCATTTCCATAAACTCTTTGTCCGTATATTTTATAGTCTCATGCTCATCATCAAAGAAAACCATCTCGCTCTTAAGAAGGTAAAGCCTTTAGAAAGAGCCCTTGCTTTGATACCAATTGAAAGAATAGAGATGGTAACCTAGATGGAGGTGAATAGGTTCTAAAAAAATTCTTTAAACTCTCTTGCCATTTTAGGTTTTGCGGAATAGTAAGTGCACCTAATGCAAACTAGGTGAGGTAACCTATATGATGGTACAAGGTACTTCAAGCACGAAGGATATCACAAAAAGTAAGCAACACAAGTAAAGAAATCGGCTGAGATAACCGAAGCACATGGAGACGAAGATGTATTCCCGCGTTCCTTTCCTTGTGAGGAAGGTACGTCACGTTGGAGAGGTGTGAGATCCCAAGAAGGACTTTCCAACGCCACGAAGGCTCACCTTGTTCTTCTGAGTCTAATTTTCTTTTAAAAATAAAACTTACATTCCAACCAGCACAACCTAGTTTGGCAACAAAGTTTTTTTCTAAAACTAAAGTATATCAATCAATACTATAGTATTTGAGTGTCTGTTTTCTCCTTTCTCACTTTTAGAAGAAGAGGGTTAGACATCTTTATTCAAAACTTCAAATAAAAACACAGTTCTAACGAAAACTTTAGTTTTAAAATCACAATATTTATTGGATCCAAACACCTTAATGTATTTAATAATTTAGTATTTTAAAAAACTAAAGTATTCTCCGAATACTTCAAAAATAGTTTGATTCCAAACCGGCCCTTACTTTTCAGTATGCTCTACCAAATGATGTTAACTGAAGAAATTGTGTTGTTACTTAAAGTGAGACTGGAGTGTTATACCTGCTAGGACCTCTAGCTACTGATCTAGCGAGTACATGTCTAGTCTAACTGGGATGAAACTAGAGGGGAAACAATAGGGTTCATACCGTTGTGCTTGTTCGACGATGAGCTCGCCATGGCGGCGATGGAGAGGTGGCAGCGGTGTCGATGGAGCTTCCTGCCGCTACAGCGCCTCACCAGATTGGATGGTCTAGGTTTGGTGTGTCGGTGGAAAGGATGTCAGCGGACGAACCTTGGCGTCCATGTCCTGGCCCCCACCTCTTTTATATGTGGCGCTGGCGACAGGGGCCCACCAACCAGATGTGGTTGGGCGCCCCCGATCAGGGCGCGAGATGGGGTCGTGATGCAGCCCCGCTCACGGACGACACTACATCATGGCCAACTTATCCCCCAAGTGAGCCAAGGACTCGAGCCCAAGTGCAAGCCATACATGATAAGGTGAATTCACTCCTTTCTACACTTGAAATTGACATAACCTTGGACGGATTGCTACCTCATACCTATGTCTATATGTCATTAGGTACCAATCTCGTCAAGGACCCGAAGGGAGCGTCAATGACTCGAGCCCAAGTGCAAGCTATACATGATAAGGTGAATTCACTCCTTTCTACACTTGAACTCGACATAACCTTGGACGGATTGCTACCTCATACCTATGTATATATGTCATTAGATACTAATCTCGTCAAGGACCCGAAGGGAGCGTCAAGGAGCCGAGGAGGGGGAAGCCACAAGGTTCATGGAAGAAGAAGGGAAGACCAAAGAGAAGAAGAAGAAGGTCTCCAGCCGCCGGCCACAGCACCAGGACGGCACTACCACCGCCACCAGGCCGGCACTGCCGGTGGATGCACCCCGGTACTGCTGGCCAATGTTCTCCGGCACTGCCGGCCCAACCGGTGCTGCCGTCCCAAGCACACAGGCACTGCCGGCCGCACCAAAGTCAACTGCATCTCAACCGTCTATTTATCATCTATGGACATAAATACTTTATTGCAATGCCCCTTATACCCCTGGACGGATCTGGGCCTATATGTATCTCATCCCCCACCTCCATTATGGTTTAGACAAGATTTGGCTTAGACTCACGAGCTTTATCTCCCTAGAACTATGTTCTTTGTATCAAGGCACTCTTGAGGGATCTGTACTCTTCATGGATGATTCAAGGCTTCTACCTCTTTCATCCAAGTTCTAGTTGGATCTCCATCACCAATCTCTCACTTCTTAGATTCTACCTAAGGGTCTCTCTAAGAAGTGGTTCTATTGGCTTGGTCTAACCTACCAAGGGAGTAAATTTGGTTTGTGTTGGGTTGTGTGTGTTTTGATTTGAGTTTTGTGTGTGTTCTTCCCTTTCCCATCTCTCCCATCCACTCACTTGGTCAAATTCGTGGGATCTGGGCACATCCTAACCCTTAGGCCTGATCAAATGGTATCAGAAGCTCTTGGTTAGCCCCGATTTGACCCTCCACCCACCCAATTTTGCCTCAAAAAAAATTCCAAAAAATTCCCCAAAAAAATAGCCCTAAATTACCTTTGGTCAGATCTGCGATATTGTTGAGTTTTGAGTGGTTTTGATCCATTGATTTTATTTTTTTGACTTGGAACACTGACATTCCATTAAACTTGAACGGCAAGATCGCCGTACAGGGCCCTGCTTACAACATCAGGGACGTGCTCATACCACACTTGGTGGTCATGTCGCACACCAGCCAAACCTAAAGTAGCTAGACAGTGAGCTGGTTTGTTTATAGTGCAGGGTACATAGCTTACAACATAATAAATGAAGGAGGTTTCCAGGGTAAACTTGATTTCAGAGATAAGGGCGCCCAGTCTTCAAAGATCATGTGAGGAAGAGGAGAGGGCCTGTTTGAGGATCGAGCGATCAGTTGCGAACTTTGCCCTCCCGATGCCCAGATTGCTCGCCATTTTTGCACCCTGGAGAAGGCCGAAAGCTTCAGCGTGGAGGGGGTCGATCGCATGAGGGACAGCTCCCGCCATGGCAAAAACCAAGTCACCATCCATGTCCCTGCCCACAGCTCCCCTTGCTCGACGCAGCTTGGAACGCCCCATCAGAGTTGATTTGGATCCAGTTGGCAGCAGGCGCTTCCCAGACCGCAATGCCCTTCGTCGACGAAGTCGTCTTCTTGCTCAGGTGCAAGTGCCACTCCAGGCAGTGCGCACGGACAGCGAATAACAGCTCGCTAAGACTGAGCCTCCTCTCGCCACGGTTGGCTTTGTTCCTCTCCGTCCACCAACTCCAGATGAAGGCGATGGAGAGCATTTTCTTCTCAGAAGGCAGCTTCAAGATTGACTGCAGTAGTTCCATCCCCGAACTGCAGGACAACAGTTTCTGCTGGACATCCTCCAGAGATAGAACACGCCAAGCTTTCCCGACTTCAGAGCATCTGACAAACAAATGGCCACCATTTTCAAAAAAGTTGTTGCAGATGGCACATCTAGTGTCCAGGTCAATATGTCTTCTCTCAATATACATTCACATAGGTAGGCTATCATGTCCAACTCTCCACAGGAAGTGGTGAACCTTGGGCGGGCACTCGAGCTTCCAGATGTTATTCCACACATTTTGCTCCCAGATGTTGCCCCTCACGCCATCAGCAGGACCAGCTTGTTGGTCAGAGTCAGCCGCGAGGGCAGCGACCTTGTACGCTGTGGTGACCCGGCATACCACTGCATGGTGTAGTATGCAAGTCTGATATAACACCAATGAAACACCGTTCCACTAGTATTATATCGCTCAGAGTGGTACAACATAAACATATGCGGGTCCAAGGCATGTCTATAGAATTACAACATTTATTCTGTTACATAAGATCATCACAGCCTCCTACTTTACAATGAGGTAAAACTGCAAATAAACTCCAGAAGAATGACTCGTAGTCTAGTCTTATCACGAACTCTATTTGTAGAGTATTTAACTAGCTATAGAGGCTATGAATAGATTCTATCTAAATAGGAGCTAGGTTTAGGAAGTTAATTCCTTTCTATTGCTAAGCTAGGTTTTATCCTTGTTGGGATGTGGTGTTTGACTCTTCTGACAGGTTCCTGTCCCTTGAAGTAGTTGTTGACTCCTCGGTCTTCGAGTTGCACTGTAGATCCTCCTTCGATGCCTCCATATCTAAGCAGGGGATTTAAGAGTGGTATGAGTACGAGCGTACTCAACAAGTTCATTATAGGAAAGAGGTGTTTAATGCACTAGCTACAACATTAGACCAGAAAGTCTAATACCAATGCAGGTTTTCATAACCATTTCTTCAAAAGGTTGCTTTTATTCAGAAGAACTATGTCCGTCAGCCTTCACCGGTTTACTAGAACTTCATGGAGTTCCTTTCCGGCAGCGTTCGCAGTTCCATATCCTAGAACAGGGAGTGACAGGTCACGATTCATTACACTCTGCAGAGGTGTGTTGCTTTACCCATCAGAGATCTTAACCTTGGTGCCAACCGGGCATATTCCCCGTCCACACTTCCTTTGGTGTGAGGCTGTTATCACCAGAATTTGACCGAGTCAGAGGTGGGCCGCGATCAAGATGGGTTTGAAGAATATACATAGAAGAAATATGTGAATCGGCCTTACATGCAAAGTTTGGGCTAGTTTGCCCTTGTATCTGTAACATATTAGATTACGTGTCGGTTAGGAGTCAGAATTTTACCCGTGCACGGTTAGGTGCACGCCTGAAGTAGAAAGTCCCTTGGACTATAAATATATATCTAGGGTTTATGGAATAAACAACAACCAACGTTCAACACAAACAAATCTCGGCGCATCGCCAACTCCTTCGTCTCGAGGGTTTCTCCGGTAAGCACCATGCTGCCTAGATCGCATCTTGCGATCTAGGCAGCACAAGCTTATCTCGTTGTTCATGCGTTGCTCGTGCTGAAGCCTTTTTGATGGCGAGCAACGTAGTTATCTTAGATGTGTTAGGGTTAGCATTGTTCTTCGTATCATATGCTGTCGTAGTGCAACCCTTGTTCATCTAGCCGCCCTTACACCTATCTTAGGTGTAGGGGCGGCACCCCGCTTGATCATAGTTTAGTAGATCTGATCCGTTACGGTTGCTCCTTGTTCTGCAAGGATTAGTTTAACATCCGCAATAGTTATGCCTTACAAAGGGTTGGAGGATCCAGCTGCGTGTAGGGTGGAGTTTGCTAGCCCTAGACAGGATGTTCCGGGGATCAACCTCGTGTTGGTTTTTAGGCCCTATCTAGGATCGGCTTACGGTCACCGTACGCGAGCGCGAGGCCCAATCGTGAGTAGGATGATCCGATTATGCGGTGAAAACCCTAAATCGTCGTAGATCGCATTAGCTTTATCTTGATCAAGCAGGACCACCATATATTCGGACACCTTGTACGAATCATGGGTGGATCGGCTCTTTGAGCCGATTCACAGGATAACCTGAGAGCCGATCGAGGCTCATATTTAACGTTTACGTGTATGCCATGCAGGAAATTAAGCGAGGCATCATCCAACACCTTCCTGACCAGGTATAGGTCAGGTGGCACGCCCTTGCGATAGCATCGGACGTGTGACCAGGAGGCTTTGCGGGCCGTCGCTCTGAGGGACTGGGGCCAGCCGCAGCCCTAGTTGTTCCCGGCTCTACGGTGTTGCCAGTCGCTGCCCGCCGGTGGGTTTCTGACCGCAACACATTCTGGCACGCCCGGTGGGACAATCTTCGACATCCGCCGCATCGCCATCTACATCCGAGATGGCGGAAAGCACTCCGGTCAAGTACGAGGATCTGACTGACGAGATCAAGAAGAAGCATGACGAGATCAAGGCAGTCCTCGAAGCCGAACCCATCGTCTCTTTCCACAGAACCCGCTCCCACGGCGTCAGGTGGAAGGGGTTCTCACCTGAAGGCGCACTTGATGGAGTGGACCTGTCCGCCCCATCAGAAGAACGCACCAGGTCGCTGCGTCAGGAGATCAACTACATGGTGGCTCATTCGCTGCACCGCCACTCTGAGAGCCTGGTGAACACTTTGGAGCGTGTCGCTCTGCGCGTGGTCCAGGAAATCATGAGCCACCGGTATTCTCCGTCGGGACCAGCTCTGGGGACTTACAAAGGAGAGATCCCACTCCAGTCCCATCCTCCGCTGCCGTTCGCATGGGCGGCACCAGAAGTGCCGAACTCATCAGCATACGTCGTCTACAAGATTGGTGGTGATCCTAGTGACTACCAATTCCTGCCTGAGGCACCCAAGGAGACCCCGCACGGATACGCGTGCGCATACGTACCAGACTGCAATACCTGGGCACTCTCGAACCAGGTTGCAACAGCAGGGGTCTCTGGAACAGCAGGAGGAACGTCGGGAGCAGATCTTGAGAAGCAAACGTGGCTAGCTAAGTACGCCACTCCGACAAACCTCCAGAGCCCAGCTCCTGCAGTTGGCTCAGAACTGGAAAAGCAAGCATGGCTGGTTAAGTATGCCACCCCGGCGAATCTTCGGGGTTCGACACCTTCAGCCATCACCGCGGATCAGATTTGTACAATTCTGAAAGATCGAGTTCGGCATGATGCCGAAAAGGAAGACGTTCGGCTACACCAAGCCGTACCCCAACGATTACGAATTGATCCCGCTACCACCCAAATATCGGCTCCCGGACTTCACAAAGTTTAGTGGATCGGATGGTTCCAGCTCCATCGAGCATGTGAGCCGATATTTGGCACAGCTGGGCACGATCTCAGCATCAGACGAGTTGCGTGTGAGGTTCTTCGCACAGTCCCTCACAGGATCGGCTTTCGGATGGTACACATCGCTGCCACCGAACTCCGTCCGGACTTGGAAGCAGTTGGAAGAGAAGTTCCATGAGCAGTATCACTCAGAGGCTTCCGAGGCTGGCATTGCCGATCTAGCACAAGTACGACAGAAGCGCGGGGAGACAGTGTCAGAATACATCCAGCGCTTCAGGACCATTAGGAACCGATGCTTTTCGGTTCACGTGAGTGAAAAAGAAGCAGTCGAGTTGGCGGTGGTGGGTCTCTCATAATCGATCAAGGACGTGGCCTCCCAAGCAGACTACCCTTCATTGGCGCACATGGTGCAGAAGCTGTCAGCATATGAACAGCGCCACCCAGATGTTTACCGGGACAAATTCAAGCGTGCGGTGACCCTGGTTGAGGCAGACGAGGATGAAGGTGCTGCGGGAGATCGAGAGGTAGCAGTGGCTGAATGGACTCGAGCGGCAGGCCCCGTGTCCTGCAAATGGGTTAAGCCACAAGGCCCTCCAAAAGGGTTTGACTTCGACGTGACCAAAACTGAGCAGATTTTCGATCTCTTACTCACGGAGAAGCATATAAAGGTACCCGAGGGCCACAAGATCCCCATGGTGCAGGAGCTGAACGGAAAGCCATACTGCAAGTGGCATAACACGTTCACCCACACCACTAACGACTGCAGGGTGTGGCGGCAGCAGATCCAAACGGCGATAGAAAATGGACGGTTAATTTTCAACCAGTACGCCATGAAGGTCGACACACACCCCTTCCCCGCCATTAACATGGTGGAGTATACTTACCATGGAGGGTGCCAGCCAGATTTCTCGTGCAATATCAACATGGTTGGACCTGGGCACCACTCTGGTAAGGACAGAGATGAGGGCAGCTGCTCTCATAGCAAAGACACAGAGGAAGCCGCTCCACGCGATCGGCTCCGCCAAGACGGCAAGCGCTGCGTCACAGAGGGAGAAGTGAAAAATATAAGATATCAGCGACCTCTCTCTGATCACCTCCTCAACAAGTATGTGAGTCAGTATGACCAACGCCGACGATCCAGCGATGATGATGAAATAGATCGTCTGGCTAGAGAAGCCAGAAGACATCGTCGGCACGATCGCGATGAGGAGGAGCACGAGCGCCGTGCCAAGGAAAAGTCAGGGGAGCGAGACGACGAGGACAGGCACTGGGACTGTCCCTTCTTCGACACTTGCTGGGATTCAGGAATGAGCCGATTGCCCACAATCGGAAATTGCCCAGAATGCAACCAGAAGAAGAAGGAGACAGCCAACGTGTCCGTGTTCAAGCGCCTAGGGCCTCTCCCGCCACAAAGCAAACGCGCTGAGTCCTCTCGGTTGGAAGATCTCGAGGATTCAGAAGACGAGGGAGAAGAAGAAGACAGGTACCACCGGCCAAGGTGGTGCCCTGATGGACTCAGCCGTTCCCAAAAGCGCAGGGTTCAGCGATTGCGCGGCCTGGAGGAAGCCGAGAGGTTATACTTGCATACACTGAGGAAGGCACGACCTGATCTGGCTGCGAAAGTTCAGCGAACCCTGGATGAAGAGGGTCGTCCACGGAAAATGGAGTGGCGCCCCAAGCAAAGGAAAGCCGATGATGAAACATCGGCTGGCACAAACATGGTGCTCGTCCTTCCGACGAAGCTTAGTGCTCCACGATTACACGATGCACTCGAGGTGGACGACAGCAAGCGCACCAACATGATAAAGTCAGAGATTGGGCTGGTTTTATCCACCGGCCTAACCATGTAGCTGGAGCAAATCAATGAGCAAACGTGGCGAGGCTGATCCTTGTGATCGGCCCCAAAAATTTATGGAGGGACATTACAAAACCTTCATCGAACAAGCAACGTGGTGGCCGATTCCAGCAATCGGCCAAAATTATCCTCACCATCCATTCTGCCTGGGCTCAACATTTGGTCCAACAGAGCCGATACCATCAAATCCCTTGAAAGAATCGGCTCGGGGGGCACCTAGGTGGATAAAACACGAGGATATGAGGAAGGAGTATCTTTCGAACGCCCAGCAGCCCAAGATATTCTTTGATGATGGGTATTGAAGTATGGGGGCCGATGCATACATGAATCGGCTGTAAAAAATTCGAAATTTTTTAAGCACAGTCGATGCAGCAGACATCGACTTAAGGGTAGAAAGCTGATGCATGACCATCGACTCCAGAGGTACAACTGTTATAAGCAGAGGGTCAATGGAGCAGGAAGTGGGCCACGAAGAGAGACTCTAATGGAAGAACTCCTTAATGGAGTGGTTTAATGGCTCGGATCCTCTCTTCAAGAACAACGCCAAGAGCAGCATGGATGTGCAGATCAGGTTGAAGGTGGGTTGCATCAGATCCACCAAAAGAAAGGAGCCGATCTGACCTGCAAAGACGAAGAAGTGGACCGAAGAAGCTCGGGGGGCAGCTCACCCTGAAGGTTCTCTGCTCTGGAGAGCCGATTTTGGTTGGGAATCGGCTGGCTATGCATGATAGTTCTCTCAGACATAATCTAGCCCAGGTCCATTTGTCTGAATGGCATGCCCTCGTCTCTGTTTCGCCTTGACTGAGACTCGGGGGGCAGCTGGCCTGGTGGATGCTCTGTTTTTGAAAGCCGATTGGGTGGCCATCGGCTAGTCCTGCGCCGCGATTTTCGTCAAGGGTGGTGATCCGGCGGAACTCAAATTCATTATTCGAAAGGATGAAGGGTAGTTCATGAAGACTTGATGCGTTGACATCGGTTTATTAAGTTTTGACCAAGATTCCAGTCACCCCGTGGTCGAAGAGATGAAGGGCGGATTATGAGAGACCGATGCGTTGCCGTCGGCTCATTGAGAATCGGTTTAAAAGAAATCGGCAAAGTCAAATTGGGGAAACTTCTTCATTCATAAACAGGATTTCTTACAAAGAAAGAGCCGATTGCTCAAAGAAGGAAGAACAAAAGGAGGGTCTATTGACCAATCTACTACTGCTAGGCCTACACTAGTAGATCCTAATCTACGGGCCATCGCTACCCTCGTCGTCATCCTCGGAACTCTCATCGGCACTGCTGCCGATGGGCTCCTCGTCGCTACTCCCGTAGCCCTCTACGGGAGCTTCATCCCCGTCTTCATCGTCGCTGCTGTCGTCGTCCCACCACATGCGGAGGCGTTTCGCCGGCGGGTAGCCCTCGAGGGAGTCGTCGTCGTCGTCGTCTTCTTCTTCCTCTTCTTCGGAGGTGGGGCATCCGTCCCAGGGGAACCGGTCGTCCTCGCTCTCCGACTCCAGTTCCCCGACGGCAAGGAACTGAAGATCCTCATCCCCGCTGGTCAGGGACTAGTCGTCTTCGGACCAGATGGAGGAGGCGTGGTCTTCCAGGTCCCATTCTTCTGGGGCGCGGATGTCCGGCGGCGTCTCGCGGGAGGAGGAGGACCCGTAGGAAAGCTCGGAGGAGGAGGAGGAGGAAGAAGACATGGTGGCACAGGAGGGTTTTTGGGTGCTAATGCGAGGAGGACGAAGGAGGAGCGAGCTGTTTAGAACGGTTAAATAAAAGGGATATGAGGGAGATTCAATGCCACAACAGTTTCCGAGGAGATGATGCCCAACAGGAAAATTTTGCGGCCACGTGGAGAAGTGGAAGGGGCAAGGCATCATGATGAGGATTCTGTGGCGGTTTCTGCTCTGCCACGACATGACCCGACGAAAGAAAAACGTAATGATTTTGGAAATGTCATTTCCAAAACCAGGGGGGCATGTGTTATCACCAGAATTTGACCGAGTCAGAGGTGGGCCGCGATCAAGATGGGTTTGAAGAATATACATAGAAGAAATATGTGAATCGGCCTTACATGCAAAGTTTGGGCTAGTTTGCCCTTGTATCTGTAACATATTAGATTACGTGTCGGTTAGGAGTCAGAATTTTACCCGTGCACGGTTAGGTGCACGCCTGAAGTAGAAAGTCCCTTGGACTATAAATATGTATCTAGGGTTTATGGAATAAACAACAACCAACGTTCAACACAAACAAATCTCGGCGCATCGCCAACTCCTTCGTCTCGAGGGTTTCTCCGGTAAGCACCATGCTGCCTAGATCGCATCTTGCGATCTAGGCAGCACAAGCTTATCTCGTTGTTCATGCGTTGCTCGTGCTGAAGCCTTTTTGATGGCGAGCAACGTAGTTATCTTAGATGTGTTAGGGTTAGCATTGTTCTTCGTATCATATGCTGTCGTAGTGCAACCCTTGTTCATCTAGCCGCCCTTACACCTATCTTAGGTGTAGGGGCGGCACCCCGCTTGATCATAGTTTAGTAGATCTGATCCGTTATGGTTGCTCCTTGTTCTGCAAGGATTAGTTTAACATCCGCAATAGTTAGGCCTTACAAAGGGTTGGAGGATCCAGCGGCGTGTAGGGTGGAGTTTGCTAGCCCTAGACAGGATGTTCCGGGGATCAACCTCGTGTTGGTTTTTAGGCCCTATCTAGGATCGGCTTACGGTCACCGTACGCGAGCGCGAGGCCCAATCGTGAGTAGGATGATCCGATTATGCGGTGAAAACCCTAAATCGTCGTAGATCGCATTAGCTTTATCTTGATCAAGCAGGACCACCATATATTCGGACACCTTGTACGAATCATGGGTGGATCGGCTCTTTGAGCCGATTCACAGGATAACCTGAGAGCCGATCGAGGCTCGTATTTAACGTTTACATGTATGCCATGCAGGAAATTAAGCGAGGCATCATCCAACACCTTCCTGACCAGGTATAGGTCAGGTGGCACGCCCTTGCGATAGCATCGGACGTGTGACCAGGAGGCTTTGCGGGCCGTCGCTCTGAGGGACTGGGGCCAGCCGCAGCCCTAGTTGTTCCCGGCTCTACGGTGTTGTCAGTCGCTGCCCGCCGGTGGGTTTCTGACCGCAATAGAGGCCCGGTATAAGGTCTAGCCAATCATGTTCCTCCGCTACCTCGAACACCCACCCTTTGTTGCAATCTCCGACCCTGGGTCCTCGCTG
Source organism: Lolium rigidum (assembly GCF_022539505.1). Classification (NCBI taxonomy): domain Eukaryota; kingdom Viridiplantae; phylum Streptophyta; class Magnoliopsida; order Poales; family Poaceae; genus Lolium; species Lolium rigidum. Next base: position 354,154 of record NW_025899792.1, read on the forward strand.
GTCCTCTTATACCAATTAAGGATGGACCCCGACCACGACGTCAATTCAGGGCTCTACCATAAATTCCTTCGCCGGCAGTTGCAACCCATCATAGACCACATTACCGTGGGGACTTCAACGGGTTCCCCACCCTGCATCTTGTCTCTCGAGATCAAGTGCCTACGGTAATGTGCATCCGTTGATGAACGAGAGGTGGAAACACTTTTGACTACTCCGTCCCACTCGGATCTTATGGTTAACACGGGTATTACGGCACAAGAATCACTGGACGACATTTGTTGTTTAATCCTAGATGGATATAAACCCTTTCAATGGAACCTCCACCATTTCAACACAATCCATGGTTCCATTGCCCACCACATAGTCATATTCATAGTTATGAAAATAGTGGTTTTGCTTTTTTATGCAATAGTGATAAACATAGTACTTTGCAAGTAATTTGGTAAAAATACTCAAATGACATGAGCAAGTGATGAACTTGCCTTTCTTGACTGCAAGATTATGCAGGCAAGGTCTTCGATACGCAATAACTCCAAATTCTGAAATAGCATCATCGTCCGGTAAGGACGATGTTTAAAAGGTTGGCAAGGATGCAATAATGCATAAGTATGAGATGCAATCGTTCTAAGCGTGACCTAACCCCGATGATTTAGGATTAGTGAGTGGTAATGATTAGTTCAGGGTGTGTTGCACTTTTAGAGTGATTCACAAACAAGTTTCTTATTCAGGGTTGTGTTGTTTTAGAATCATAAGCAAGTGGTCAAATGCATAGTAACAATCATACACACCCAGGAATAGTTGTATAATAAGTAAAGAGCAGTTGTCAATTTTAAGTCCTATAGTACAGGGTTGATGATTACTTATTATATAATTCAAAAGAATAACTTTTGAAGAACATGTTCTTTAATAAAGAACAAGTATGATAATTAGGTTGGTGGGGTTCTATGGTTGACTATGGTTCCAAGTAGCTTCTGGAATAAGGATTAGATGGATCCAAACAAGGTTGAGAGTATATTTTGGGCAATTCATTAAACATGGGTGCTATCAAGGTTGGTATACCTTGTTGGTGATAGGTGGCTAGGGTTTATGGATCCTATTAAGCAGGGTTGATGGCTACTCCCTATTTACTTCAAAATAATAACTTTTGAAGAACATACTTCTTAAATAGTAAGAAGTATAGCAATTAGGGTTGAGGTGGTCTAGGTTTTACTGTTGGTTCTATTAAGTAAGGAATAATTGGCTCCTAGATAGGATGGTTCATAATTATCCAACACTAGTAGGGTTTAGTGGAGTATGGTATGTAAGATAAAACATTGGGCATAGTTGCTATGAGGATTCATCACCAAGGTGTGATGCTTAATATGGTTAGTTAAATATGGTGACCTTGGTAATGGGAATTAAGGTTGGTCTTATTTGATCATCTGGTTTTTAAGATGAACATATGAGATGCTCATTAAGTAGTGATAGGTGACATAGGCATCCCCAATGGGCCTACCGAAGATAATACCCGGGGTTCACTGAAGGCCCACGACTCGAAGAATAAGAAGAATCGGAAGCCCAAAGTTGATATTAAGGAAAGTTAGAGTTGTATTAGAAGATGATGTTTGTAATCTTGCGGGATGAGTTGGAAACCCTCCCGGACTCTGTAACTTGTACAATACGAATCCCTCGGCTCCACCTCCTATATAAGGGGGAGTCGAGGGACAAAGAAAGCATCGAACCATTGTCTCTCAAACCTTAGTTTTCATAATCGTCGAGTACTTTTCGGCTGAAACCTTCGAGATCTACTTGCCCTCTACTTCCAACTAACCCTAGTCTACAACCCGTAGGCATTGATAAGTTAATCCCTTGTCAATTGGCGCCGTCTGTGGGAATTAGAGGCGTCAAGGATCTGATCTCGATGGCACGTTCAAGATCGTCGACTTCATCAACTGCAAGCAACACAATGGATCGAGGTAAACGAGATCGCAACTGGTCCTGTCGATTTTATTCCTCACCCGCCCTCCCGTTTGGATGCATATGCGTATCTGGAGGAGCCTTTGGAGATGACGTTCGGAAGATTCCACTTTCGCGTCGAGAAAGAGGGAGCGTATCGTCTCGAAATTCCGATTTCGTCGGGATCGTCGACGGTCGATTCCGATTTTTCAAACTCAACATCGTCAATCGAGTCAGGCGAAGAAGAGACTTCATCGCCACGCTTCATCAGCACCAGGGCAAGCGAAAAGCTCGCCAAGATCTTCAGCGACATGTCCTTCGAGTCATCCGCGGACTCCTATATAAGCGATGACTCGAGCAAGTGTCGACGACTTCGACTTCATCGACAAATCCACTACGGTGGGCAAGGTCTTCACCAGTCTTTATGATGGTGTCACCAAACATAGCACAGATCTGAGTACAAGATACCATCAGATTTATGTCATCGGAGAGCCAAGCCGTGATCAGGAGGAAACATCTGAGGCTTTCGACGATTTGGGAAATCCATACATCGATCCCTCCGATTTAGGATGAGGTCTAGGCAGCAAATACGTCGGACCTGAGCCTCGAGATAGAGTTCAACTCCCGCAAGCAGCATGGGATAGAGCCACAAGAGCTATGGACGGCTCAGAACCAATGGTCACAACAGCCACGCCAGAAGAGTTGCAAGCATATCAATATAGACTCGCACGAACTGCAAGAGAGTTGGAAAAACAGACAGTTGCTCTGAATAGAAGAAAGGAGGCAGCCTCCGCATCAAGCAAGCGAAGAGCAGAGTTAAGTCGACAATCCGGAACTTCGGGAGATAGCCACAGGGAAGCTCGGAACAGAGCAAGATCGAGGCTGCAAAACATACCTGAAGGAGAAAGAGAGCATTTGGTTCAAAACCTCGACATGTCTTTTATGTCGATAGACACGAGAGGGAACATCATCCCCAAGACACCAGAAGCGGGGTATATGGCGACACATGCCTTTATCCTTGCATCCAGGCCACCTCCAGGAGATCCAAGGGAAGCACTATACAACATGGCAATGGCAGGAGTCGGAGCCATGGGGACGGCGTTTGCATCAACACCTCCCGAAGGAACAGCAACACAAAATAGTCCACGACCTGCGGCAGCAGCAGCAGCAGCTCCTGAAGGGACAAGTGGAGCAAGAGACACAGCAGCGCAAACAAGGGTGGACAGAGCACGACAAAGTAGAAGAGAACATCGGCGTTCCCCGTAACTAAACGACGAGGACATGTGCGGTTTACCATGCTTTACAAGGAGAGTCCGAAAAACTCGAGTCCCTTCGGGATTTAAGTTGCCCGATAGTTTCAAGAAATTCGACGGCCTGCAAGATCCAGAAGATTGGTTAGTCGATTACCTAGAAACGGTGAAGCTCACATGAGGCACTAGAGCAACAGCTATGCAAAGTATTCAGATACACCTAAGTGGAGCCGCGCGATCCTGGATAAAGAAACTTCCTCCAGGATCTATCGACAGCTGGGACAGTTTTGAGGACGTATTCGTCAAGAATTTCCGGTCCACCTGCAAAAAACCTGCATCACTAGAGGAATTGAGGTCGTGTCGACAAAAGCCAGATGAACCAATGAGAAAGTATATCCAAAGATGGAATATTATTAAAAATTCGGCAGAGAATATTTCGGACGAGAGAGCAATAGATGCGTTTGTCGCAGGAATCAGGCGAGGAGATTTTGTTGAGGATTTGAGGAGGACCAATCCAAAGACAGTATCCGCATTAATGGAGATAGCAAATAGATTGGCAGATGGAGAAGATGTCGTTCACAACAAACGGCATAGGTCACCAGAGGAGGACCGCAGCCGAAATTATCAAAGTAGGCGACGATTTCCTCGGCAGTACTCGAGCTATGATGCTCCTGGACAAATTTCTGCTGGCTTCCGAGCAAGCGCTGGAGGAAACAACCGAGATGATTACCAGAGGAGCAACGAGCAGCGAGGCGACAATAGAGATGACTCTCGAAACAACAGGCAAAATACCGGGCCAAGGTTCCAAATACCCTTCGTGTCCCCTGAAGAGATGATGAATGGGCCGTGCCAGATGCATTTTTATCTCGACAATAATGGAAAAAGACAGTCAGGACACTTGCAAAAGGATTGCCGAAATTTCCAGGCAATGTTAAGATGGGCAGGACACGCTAATGCTCAGGCCGCGCACAGAAATCCTTAAGGACCCAGGAGTGAGATTCACTTGCCACCTCCTCCCGCGATTACGGACGAAAATCGACATCAGCTCAGAATAGCGGCAGCACCTGCTCCACCACCTTATGTTGATCCCAACTCTAACGGAGCAGTCTCGATGATCCAGAAAGGCAGGCCATCCAATAGAGCTCAGAAAGTAATCTCGCGACAGGTGTTTATGGCAGATAAGATGCCTCCACCAACGGTCGAATACCTTAACTGGTCAGGGCAAGATATTGGCTTCACAATAGCTGATCATCCACAGCAAGTTCCTCGACCAGGGCAGTCAGCACTTATTCTACCAGCCATAATCGCAGGATTTGATGTATCCAGAGTGTTCATAGATGGCGGCAGCAGTTTAAACCTTATGTATGCAGATACACTAAGGAAGATGAACATATCCCTAGCAAACCTGAAACCAACTGATACACGATTCCACGGTATCACACCAGAAAAGCCAAGTTATCCGCTGGGGAAGATTAATCTCGACGTTCAGTTCGGGACTCGAGAAAACTACAGGATAGAGAAGTTGGAGTTTGAAGTCGTGGATTTCCCGTCACTGTATCATGCCTTGTTGGGACGACCAGCATATGCCAGGTTTATGGCAGTACCACATTACACGTACTTGTTGTGGAGGTTACCTGGACCTAAGGGACCAATTACAGTCAAAGGAAGTTTCGCACTAGCCGACAAATGTGACAAGGATTTTCATCGACTGTCAGAAACTTTCGGGATGCAAGCAGAATACATGGAGTCGAGGCTCACGACTGATTATGATGTGCTACCAGATGTAGGGAGGCCTAATAAAGAGGCAACCTTTAACACTGCAAAGGATTCCAAGGAGGTACAGATTCACCCGACAGATCCAAAGAAGACAACGTCCATTGCGGCAAACATGGACCTCGCATAGGAAAGCGCGCTCGTCGAGTTCCTCCGTGAGCACTGGAAAATCTTCGCATGGTGTCCAGCTGATATGCCAGGAGTACCCAGGGAACTTGCCGAGCACCACCTAAACTTGGATCCATTAGCGAGACCAATCAAACAACCTTTGCGACGTTTTTCGGAGCCAAACCGCAAAGCTATGCTATCAGAAATAGATCGACTAAGAGAAGCTGGTTTTATCAAGGAGCTGCATACAGAGGCCACATGGGTAGCAAATCCAGTGTTGGTGCCAAAGAAAAACACTAAAGTCCTTCGCATGTGCGTCGATTTTACGTGTCTCAATAAACATTGCCCAAAGGATCACTTTCCCCTCCCAAGGATCGACCAAATTATCGACTCCACGGTAGGGTGCGAACGTCTTTCCTTCCTGGATGCATATTCTGGTTATAACCAGATCAGATTAAAAGAAGAAGATGAGGTCAAAACAGCGTTCATCACACCTTATGGAGTATTTTGTTATAGAACAATGCCCTTTGGTTTGAAAAACGCGGGAGCAACATACCAGAGGATGATGCAGAAGTGTTTGGCGACACAAATTGGGAAAAACGTACAAGTATACATCGACGATGTCGTCATAACATCAAAAAAGGGGACAACGCTAATCGAAGATCTGAAGGAAACCTTCGACAACCTCGACAAGTTCTATCTCAAGTTGAACCCAACGAAGTGTTCCTTTGGCGTCCCTACAGGAGAACTTCTAGGTTTTCTTGTTTCAGCAAGAGGGATTGAAGCAAATCCCGAAAAAATACAGGCTATCGTAACAATGAGGAAGCCAACAAAGTTGAAGGAAGTACAGCAGCTAACTGGGCGAGTCGCAGCTTTAAGCAGATTCGTCGCCAGATTGGGAGAAAAAGCGCTACCATTTTACGCTCTAATCAAGCAAGGAGAGAAATTCCAATGGAATGAGGAGGCAGAGCAAGCTTTCGAGAATTTAAAGCGCACAATTTCGACACCACCAATCTTAGTGGCACCAAAAGAGAAGGAACCCCTCCTGCTATACATCGCAGCCACACCTCAGGTGGTTAGCACAGCGCTAGTCGTTGAAAGAGAGGAAGAAGGAAAACTCCATGGAGTGCAAAGGCCGGTATACTTCATCAGTAAAGTTTTATCGCCCTCAAAATAGCGGTACGCTCAGTACCAGAAGTTAGCATATGGAGTAATTACAACAACAAGAAAGTTGCGCCACTATTTTTCGGCACACCCGATAATAGTAGTCAATGTAGCACCTCTATCAAATATACTGAACAATCCAGAAGCTACAGGGCGTGTCTCCCTTTGGGGAATAGAACTTTCCCCTCGGGACATCACATATGAAAAAAGAAAGGCAATCAAATCACAAATTTTGCCAAACTTCATTGCAGAGTGGATGGAGTTACAAAATACAGGACCCCCAGATTTGTCGAGAACCTGGACCATGAACTTCGATGGATCCAAGAGAGTAGAAGGAGCTGGCGCAGGGGTGATACTCATATCACCTGAAGGCGACAAATTGAAATACGTCCTACGGATGACGTTCCCAAACGCATCTAACAATGAAGCAGAATATGAAGCCCTTATACACGGGATGAAGATGGCGAAAGCCTGCGGCGCGACTCGACTAAAAATCTTTGGCGACTCACAATTGGTAGCTCAGCAAGTTATGAACCAATGTGATGCAGTCAATGACAGCATGGTGGCATACAAGGAGGTGTACAACGAGCTCGAGAAATTGTTCGATGGATGCGAAGTAAATCACATCAGCAGGCTGAGCAATGATGAAGCCGACGTTCTCGCAAACATCGGGTCGCAGTGCCTCCCAATCCCGCCAGGGGTGTTTTGGGAAGAGATAGCTGAGAGATCCACAAAGACAAAAAAGGTGCAGAAGAAAACAAAGGAGGAGAAAACTTCAGTGCCTCTCAAAGAAATTCCAGATGAAGAAGAGGACCAGGAGCTGGTGATGATGATAGAAATCCCATGGATGCAAGCGTACATATCGTATATCCTAAGGAAAGAAATACCTGACGATCCAATCGAAGCAAGGCGAGTTATTCGACGATCTAAAGCTTTCACAGTGGTCAAAGGGGAGTTATACAAGCGCAGTATCTCGGGAGTGCTACAAAGGTGCGTTACACCCGAAGAAGGAAGGATACTCTTAAAAGATGTACACGAGGGAATATGTGGTCACCACGCGAGCAGTCGAGCTATTGCGGCCAAGGTTTTTCGGGCTGGATTTTACTGGTTGACAGCAATCGAGGATGCAAAAGAGATAGTGCGAACCTGCGACGCGTGCCAAAGATTCGCCGCAAAACCACACTCTCCAGCAGCAGAACTGATGCCAATACCTTTATCTTGGCCCTTTGCCCAATGGAGACTTGATATGGTGGGCAAATTACACAATGCTTCGCTAGGAGGATACGAGTACATGTTGGTTGCTGTCGATAAATTCACCAAGTGGATAGAAGCAAAGCCGATAAATTCGCCAGATGCAGCGTCAGCCATAAAATTCGTGAAGAGCATCGTTTTTCGGTTTGGAGTACCTCAGAGCATCGTCACAGACAATGGCAGCAACTTTACGTCCAAGGAGTTCAAGACATATTGCGCAGAAGTAGGCATCAAATTGCACTTCGCGTCAGTTGGGCACCCGCAAACCAACGGCCAGGTCGAGAAAGCCAATGGTATCATTTGCAATGGTATTAAAAAGTGTTTGCTAGGACCACTTGAAAAGGCTCGGCATACCTGGCCAGAGGAATTGCCAAGTGTTTTATGGAGTATCCGAACAACACCAAATACGGCGACACAAGAAACTCCGTTCTTTTTAGTCGATGGAGCTGAGGCAGTATTGCCGATCGAAATAGAGCATGACTCCCCAAGAGTCACAGAGTATGACGAAGAAACTTTAAGAAAAGCTTTGGAGGACGACGTAGATGCACTCGATGAAGCTCGGGATGAAGTGCTCTCACGAGTCACCAAGTACCAGCAGGACCTGAAAAACTACCACAGTCGACGGTTGCGGCCAAGATCTTTCCAGGTCGGCGATTTGGTCTTACGGCTCAATCAGCAAAGTACTGAAAAGCTCGAGTCACCATGGCTGGGCCCTTACGTCGTCACAGAAGTAATCGAAGGAGGAGCGTACAGAATCAAGGACAAGAAGACATGAGTTCCCGAGAAAAACCCCTGGAACGTGGCGCAGCTCAGGCGTTTCTACGCCTAGAGTCGAAATATAGTCCTCCTTTGTAAAAATACAATGTACTGAAACGCCCGCGAGTTTTCAGACGCACTCTTTTCCTTTTCAGGGCACCGAGTGGGGCTGGAAAGGTTTTTAATGAGGCGGGCTCGCGGTGCTGCGATATAATAAAATATAGTGATGAGATACATACCTTTTCGTCGACATGCTCGGAGGTTTACGCCTCGAAGTTACAACATATACACAACATAGCTAAATCTGATGTGCAAGAAATATTTCGCCTTGGTACCAAATACCTCGCCAAATAAAAATGAAATACAAAATAGAAATCAGCAAAAGAACAAAATACTCGGGGGCTTGTACCCGCAAATAGAGTACCCTCAATAAAAATTCGGTTGCCTTGGTTTGCAACCTCGCATACACAATAAAGAGATTTGCCATTGAAATGCTCGGGGGCTACTTTGGAAAATTGAAAAATTCGCGAAAGACAAAATAGAAACGGTGGGAGCCTATGATCAAATACAAATATTTGTTCATAGCCTCGGGGGCTACTCCCATCGGGAGCGCTGTTCGCGCACCCGAGAGATTTGAAAATATCGGGAGAAAAAGAAAATATAGCGGCATAAGGCATGGAGCCTACACCCAAGTACAAGTCCTTGGCTGTAGCCTCAGGGGCTACTCCCATCGGGAACGCTGTTCGCGTGCCCGATGAAATTATAAAAAAGAAAGATAGAAGAGCAAGAGAGTATATTTCGAGTTATAAAGTAACTCTACATATACTCCCATCGGGAGAGCAATATAAGTCATCCGTTGACTCAATAAAATGTGCCATTCCAACAGCCGAATAAGCACTCGACAATATATTCTCAGAACGCCAAAGCCGCGAACAATTTCTGAATGCCGCAAAATTTGCGAAGGTAAGACCCCAGATCCGTTCTGAGTGGCGTGGCGCCGTCTCTGATGTCGGTTTGCTACTTTTATCCGTATCAACAGATACGAAGAAAAATCCTAACGGACGCGTTAGGTACCCGATAAATATGACTGGGACTCGACGAATGGTAAGACCTTAAGCGGCACCTGTCGAAGTTTACACCGAGTATCCCGAGATCATGTCCGGGGACGTGATCTTGAAGTAGGTTTTTGCGGATTGCCACTAGAGCAGTTAACTAGTACCTGATCCATCAGATGAACTAGCCCCAACTACCATTATCCCTGTACAATATAGAAATTCATATGAAGAAATATAGAGAAGTTTAACGTTGTCGAGTAAATATAAACAGTGGAGATTTTCCCTGACTCTACGATTCAAGCAAAATCTCGGGGGCTACTGACATAGGCATCCCCAATGGGCCTGCCGAAGATAATACCCGGGGTTTACTGAAGGCCCACGACTCGAAGAATAAGAAGAATCGGAAGCCCAAAGTTGATATTAAGGAAAGTTAGAGTTGTATTAGAAGATGATGTTTGTAATCTTGCGGGATGAGTTGGAAACCCTCCCGGACTCTGTAACTTGTACAATACGAATCCCTCGGCTCCACCTCCTATATAAGGGGGAGTCGAGGGACAAAGAAAGCATCGAACCATTGTCTCTCAAACCTTAGTTTTCATAATCATCGAGTACTTTTCGGCTGAAACCTTCGAGATCTACTTGCCCTCTACTTCCAACTAAACCCTAGTCTACAACCCGTAGGCATTGATAAGTTAATCCCTTGTCAATAGGTTTGCTACATTTTATGTGGTCATGGCAATTATTTAATTGCTATTAGGGTTCTATGTCTACTATAGAAGTAACATGATCACATGTTAACTTGGGGTTTAGGTTTGGAAACCATTTAGGGTTCATATGAAGTAATGGAGCTAGGGTTCCTAATGGAATTAGGGTGTTAGGTTTCACATGAGATTATGAAACTACAACTTTATGTATAATGTAACTAGGTTTCCTATTTAACATCTAATTCCTAAATTAATAACTTGTTTGCAATGTTGAAGTTATTAATAACTTTGAAATAAAAATAATATTGGATTTGACATTTTATTATTTTTAAAGATTTTGATAATTAAGGTAATTATTAATCAGGGTTTTAAATCCTCCTAATAAGGATTTAATAAGGTGTTAATAAAGGAAAATTAGTTTTAATGTTTTCTTTTTTTTACTTACTGGTTTTTATTTATTTTAGAACTTTTTCTTAATTTCTGAATTTTAGTTGCATTTGGAATTAAAAGAAAAGACTTAAATAAATAAGGTGAATTAATTAAATTTTTATTAAAAATAAAAATTTCATTTTATATTTTTATGAAGTAGAGTTTACTTTTTTAAGAATTTTGATATCTTATTTATATTTTTCTGAGTTATAAATAATTTTCTAAATTATTTCAAAGTTGCAGATCTTTTCTGGATTTAAATTAAAAAAATAATGCTAAAGCTACCCGGCCAGGATACACCCACAGTCAATGACTGGTGGGGTCCTAGCCACGTCACCCGCCACGGTGGCGACGACGTGGCACGTCTCACGGTGGCCGACGGCAGTAGCGATGGTCGCCGGCGATTCCGGTCCCCCGCGAGGCTGTGCGCGGGTGCGTTGGAACGAGGGCAGCGAGGCGATCCTAGTGGTGGTGGCGGCGCCGCCAAATGGTCACCGGAGCTTGGTCAGCGATGAGGCCGAGCGGCAGAGCTCACGGCCAACGGTGCGGATCATGCTACGGGCAGGAATCGGACGAGCTGGGCATGCTAGCAGGATCAGGGGCTCACCAGGAGCACGGAGGGCTTGACGGCGAGGTCCATGGTGGTCGGCATCGCCGGATTTCATCGGTGCCGGTGTCGGGGAAGACGAGGCCGACGGCGAGGCTACAGGTCGCCCCGGCTCGATTCCTTTTGCACCAAGAGCATGTCGAGGACGGCGGTCTCAGCGGTGGTAACGGCGAAGCTCGGGGATGCTCCGAACGACGGCGATGGTCGGCGTCTGAGCGGCTAGGGTTTCGGTTTGGGGAATTTTTTACAGAGAGAGGGAAGAACTCGGGCCAATGCTTGTCACGGAGCTTTTATAGGGTGCAGGAGCAAGCCTCGCCACGACGTCGAGCCAGGGGAGGTCGCCAGCGAGAGACAAGGACGAGCACGTCGTCGTGTTGTCCACCATGCGGGAGGAAGAGATGAGGACGAGCTCGTCCCCGATATTTTGGGACGAAGGGGTATAGGGCTGGCTTTGGGCCTTGGTGTTGGGCTGCTAGGCTGCCCATGGGCTGCACGGCCAGGTGAGTCAGGTAAGGTCTCTCTCTTTTTCTTTTCAGTTTTTCTTTTTCAGTTTTTCTTTTCTATTTTCAAATTTTACCTTTTGAATTCAAATTTGAATTTGATTCTGATAACAAATGTTTCTATCTATTTAATTATGATCTAATAACAATGATCACTACATTGTTTTGTTGTTTAGAACAATTATTTAATATATATGGGTTGTGTTGCAATTTTCAACTAGGTATAACTTTATGTATTAATTTAAATTTCCTTTTTCATTTGTACTATAACCCCTTGTTGAATAATTAGAGTTGATTATTTCTACTCAAAGTATTTTAAGGGTTATTATGAGGTCTTAATTAATTACAAGGATAGGTGGTGGATCCCACATATGGTTTTAATCATATGGATTAGCACTAGGTTATTCTTAAGTTCCATGTTTAAGCATAAGCTTTAATTAGTGAGCAATTCTAGGGTTTTGATGTTACTTACCTAATGGCACATGGTTTGGAACTTAATTGTGGCTTAGGTTTTAGTTGTGATGACACAAGTGATACACAGACTAGGGTTGAGATATAACTCTAGGTTGTAGATATGAGATGACACCATATTGTATTGGCTAGGGTTTAATCTCCCCTACCCATGATAAAATAGTTACTTGTTTAATATTTCATGTGCTCCTCTAGTTATTAAGGTTTTAAGAGTTGGTTTTATCTTATACTAGTGGTCTGCTATAATTATCCTTAATTTGTCATTAAAGTAAATAAATTGATTATGGTTAGTTTTATAGTTAACTTTGGTTATATGGATGAATGGTTTCTCACCATATAAAGTATAGAGTTTGACTCTAGGGTTTTCTTATGTTCTTTAATTAAGGAATAAGTGGAATATAGATGTGGTAGGATTCTACTTATGATCACCAAGTGATTCACAGGTTAAGATTGAGATATAAACCTAGGGTTGCTTACTAATGATCTTCCTATAATTTAATGTGGTGAATGATATATACTTATCATATTAAGGTTTAAGCTAGTCCTTACAGATCTCCAAAGCATGATCATATATTAGATATGATCCAATTATTCTTCATGTCTTCTACTTCAAGTTCTTAGGGTTTATGATCATTACCCAATTTATAATGATCAAAGGTTTAGCTTCCTATGGTATTACTAGAAATATTTAGATATGGTTGTACCAATTACCCCTCTCACTCCACAAGGACTTGGATTATAATCTAGGGTTTTACTCAAGGAATGATGATGTGATTATCTAAATATATATGTGGTCTTCCTAAGAATTCTACCTTTCTATCTTCTGTAGCTTATTCTTCAGGAATTCTGATAAACCTGCATCTTGTGGCATGCCTGCACCTCCTAGCTGCTTCATCTTGATCCTAACTATTTTATGGAGTGGCTCTATGTGTTGGTTTTCTTGCATCATGGTGCAAGATGATGGAATGGATGAAGTGTGAGGCTCCTTTTATAGGCTTGGGCAAGCTCTAGTATCATGACACATAGGTGGGTGATTCTTGTTTTGATTTGATGAGTAAGGTGCTTGGTTGTCATGCTCTTATCCATAGCAATCCTTTAAGCTTGAGGTGGCATTGCTTAGGATGCAAGCTATGTAGATATTTTCATCCTATGTGGCATTGGGATTATCCTCTCATGTGATTTTTTTTGGATAGCCAAGTGGCTTTTGTTACTAAATATCTTGTGAATGATTTTATGCTTGTGGTTGAGTCACTATATCATATGTGATAGCATTATATTGTAATTGGGATCAGAATGTCAAAGACAAGGATTATACCCCAATTTTGAATGGTGATTGTTGATTTCACCAAGGCATGATCATATGAGTTTCAATGTACTCATATTTTATTTTATTCAAATAGTTTGAACTATAATTCGTAATGTAAACGAATTTAGTTTTGTGATATTGCACATATTTAATAAGTTATGATTGCAATAAGAATGTGTGGCTTTTATGCACTTAGGTCCTTGTGTTTTGCTATATTTGGTATTTAATTTTAAAGTGAATTCAATTGTGCCTCAAGGTAGTTGCTTAACTTTTAATTGTTAATAATTTAGTGTTTGCTTCTTATCTTTTTGATGATTATATGCCTCTCCCATCTCTAGGGTTTAATGATAAGCTTTTGTTGGTGTTAAGTTCAAGAGTTTAGTTCAAGAAATACCATGAGGTTCATTGTAGGAATATTTATTTGTTTGATACATGGAAGAGATAAGTCAAGAATGTTTTCTCCATTTTATTGTTACTTGATTTCCAATTGAATAGATGTTCATATGTTATGGCAAGGAATACCATATTATGATCTTTAATAAGACCAAGTAGTTGATCCTTGATTAATATGTTCTTGTGTTGGTTTTAATTCCATTTGATCTAACCCCTTAGATCAAATCATCTCTACCCAAAACAAGGTTTTAACAAAGTCACATTGAGGTTTATAGCACTGGACTTGATGAGCTACTTCAATTCCACCAAGGTCAAGTGAAACTTCAGTTACTGTGACTGTTTCACTTTAAAGCGCGAAAATTCCCCGGATTTTCTATGCATGAATGCAATGCACACATCTGTTTCCTCTATTTTGTAACCCCAGATCCTGGGATATTACATACGCCGATTTGACGGAGAACACCCCTCGGCTGTCATAGTGCCAGGCCACCTGATCACTCCATTGGCCAAAGATAGGAATTCTAAGAATTTTCTCAGCATCATTCGGGTTGAAAATAGACCTCACCAGCTGGCTGTTCCAAACGTTATCGGTGGTATTGATGAGCTGTGCAACCCACTTGAGCTAGTTGTGCCCAATGATCGTGCTTGGGCCACGGGTAGAGTTGTCCGGGATCCATGGATCCTCCAAAATGCGGATGTTGTTGCCGTCACCCACTCTCCAGATGATGCCCAACTTTAGGACCTGAATCCCTTTGAGAATGCTTCTCCACACATAGCTCATCCCAGGCACAGGGCCAGCGCTCAGGACATCACCGTCAGCGAAGTACAGAGCTTTTAAGACTCTGGCACAGTGAGAGTTGGGTGCCTGGAGGAGCCTCCAACCCTGTCTAGCAAGCATGGCAAGGTTGAACTCATAAATGTCCCTAAATCCTAAACCACCATCCTCCTTAGGTTTCATCATTTTCTTCCAGCTGACCCAATGCGCCTTATTTTCATTGTCCTGTTGTGACCACCAGTACCTACAAATCATCTGTGCATTGTCATCACAAAGGCATTTCGTAAGGTCAAAACAAGCCATGGCATAAGTCGGAATGGCTTGTGCTATCGCCTTGATGAGGATCTCCCTAGCCGCTTTGGACAGGAACCGCTCTTTCCAGCCCACAATTCTCTTCCATATCTTTTCCTTTATGTAAGAAAAAGCTTTAGCTCGATCGAGGCCAATATAGGTTGGGAGGCCCAGATATTTGCCGCCCTGCATCTCAGCACAGAAGCCAAACACAGTCAAAACGGAGTCTTTAAGGTGTCTAGAGCAGTTATTGCTGAACAGGATAGAGGATTTATCTCTGTTAATAACTTGACCTAAGGCCGCCTCATAAGCATGCAGAATTGCATTGACAGCCACAACACTTTCGGTGGACGCTTCTAGCAGTAGCAGGGAGTCGTCGGCGAAGAGAAAGTGGTTAACACTAGGCGCAGACGGGGCAAGCTTGATGCCAGTGATTTGTCCTTCGGCTTCGGCGGCGTGGAGAAGAGCAGAAAACCCCTCGGCACAAATCAGGAAGAGGTACGGCGAAATTGGGTCGCCTTGTCTAAGACCTCTGCCTGGAATGATGGTGTCAATAATGTTCCCATTAACCTTGAACTTGTATGACACCGACCAGACACACTTCATCACGTTCTGGACAAATTGCTCACAGAAGCCCAACTTCACCATAACCTGCTCCAGGAAGGACCACTCCACGCGGTCATAAGCTTTACTCATATCGAGTTTGACAGCCATGAAGCCCTGCTTACCAGACCTCTTTCTCTTCATAAAGTGTAACATTTCATAGGCCAAAATGGTGTTATCTGAGATGAGGCGGCCAAGCACAAACGCACTTTGATTGGGAGAAATAATATCATCCAAGATGAGCTTCAGCCGGTTGGCCAAGACTTTGGAGACGAGCTTGTAAACGACATTGCAGAGGCTAATTGGGCGTAAGTCTTTCAAACTTTCTGGATTCTTCACCTTCGGGATGAGCACAACAACAGTTTCATTCCACCCCTCCGGTATCTCGCCGCCTCGCAACACATTCAGAACCTCTTCCACCACAGTCTCACCAACCGTGCCCCAAAACCGTTTTGTAAAAAATAGCAGGCATACCATCAGCACCTGGAGCCTTGAGATCGCCAATACTATCCAACGCCTCCTTCACCTCCTCCTTTGAGAACTCAGCTGCCAGGGCCTCATTCATTTGAGGAGAGACCCTGGCCTGAATATTTTCCAACACCTGGTTTGCATTTATACCTGCCACAGGGGTAAACAAGTTAAAGAAATAATTAGTAACGAGGGTCTGCAAGCCCTCCTCCTCGGTAACCACCTCCCCATCGCCACCCTTCAGCCTCTTAATTGTATTGTGGTTTTTCCTCTCAGTTGCAAAAGAGTGGAAGTAGGAGGTGTTGCGATCCCCTTTCTCTAGCCAGTTAGCATGGGCCCTCTGCCTCCACGACATCTCCCATTGGTCCTCGAGTCTTTCCAGCTTGAAACGTACCCTCTCGCTCTTTGGAAACACTCTTGGCAGTGATATCACCCCTTCTGCACTCCTCGAGTTCCACCTTAAGGTTTTTTATACGATTCTGGAGGTCGCCCAGAACATCCCTGCTCCAAGAATGTAGCTCTTTTGAGACGGTCTTCAGCTTACCCATGATATTCACCTCTCCTCTCGCGGCAGCTAGACCCCAAGCATTCGTCACCATCGTCTCACACTCCTCTTCCATCAACCATCTCGCCTCAAACCTCTTATTCACGCCCCCGTTCCTAGTCCAGACTGGTCTGTTTGAGCGCACCACACTCACCACCACAGGCCTATGGTCAGAGTGCTCCGGGTCGCCATTTTTAACCTTGAAGTCCGTGAAGTGAAGACGCCAGGCAGGTGAGGCCACTGCCCGGTCCAGGCGCTCGCGAATATTGTCTTCAACACGGCCCTTGTTATTGCGTCAGGTGAACATATCCCCTTCGAAACCCAGGTCTTGCAGGTTGCAGAACTCCAGGGTGTCACGGAAACTATCCATGTGGGATTGGGGTTTAACAACACCACCTTGTTTCTCAAAGCTGTACAGGATCACGTTGAAATCCCCCACGCACATACAGGGAAGATTGGATTGGTGGTGGAGGGTACGCATCAGTCGCCATGTCTCCTTTCTCATCTCCTTGCGAGGCTGGCCGTAGAAGCCGGTCAGCCTCCACTTGAAACTATCCTCACCAACCACATCCACATCAATATGCATACGGCCCTTCCACCTTAAGCTCACATCAACACCCCGCCTCCAAAACAAAGCCAAACCCCCACTCCTTCCCTCACACTTGACCACAAGCATGTGAGGCATACCCAACAACCAACGAAACTTCTCCATTCCCTTCTCATCCATTTTGGTCTCAGACAAGAAGAGAATATTCGGGGCCTCCTTCTTCTGGTGAGCCAGAAGACCTCTAACTGCCGGCCTATTCCCCAATCCTCGGCAGTTATAAGCGCTGATCTTCATTGGGCACTGCGGAGCTGTATCGGCAGCCCCGCCTCAAGTTGTTTGTCAGACACACCATCAACTCCTTCCATCTCAGAGGCATTCTTACCTCTCTTTAGCTCTCTTTCCTCCAGCTTTCCTGTATCCCTGATGACCCACAAGTATAGGGGATCGCAACAGTCTTCGAGGAAAGTAAAACCCAATTTATTGATTCGACACAAGGGGAGCCAAAGAATATTTGTAAGCCTTAACAGTGGAGTTGTCAATTCAGCTGCACCTGGAAACAGACTTGCTCGCAAGAGTTTATCAGTAGCAACAGTTTTATAGCAGTAGCAGTAGTGAAATATAAGCGGCAGAGTAACAAAGACAGCAGTAGTGATTATAGTAAACAACATGATTAAAATACTGTAGGCACAGGGATGGATGAACGGGCGCTGCATGGATAAGAGAACTCATGTAACAATCAAGGCAAGGCATTTGCAGATAATAATAAAGCGGTATCCAAGTACTAAACAACCATAGGCATGTGTTCCGTATATAGTCGTACGTGCTCGCAATGAGAAACTTGCACAACATCTTTTGTCCTACCAGCCGGTGGCAGCCGGGCCTCTAGGGAATCTACTGGTAATTAAGGTACTCCTTTTAATAGAGCACCGGAGCAAAGCATTAACACTCTGTGAACACATTTGATCCTCACATCACAGCCTTCCCCTCCGGTTGTCCCAATTTCTGTCACTTTGGGGCCTCGGGTTCCGGACAGCAACATGTGTATACAACTTGCAGGTAAGATCATAAAACAATGAATATCATCATGAAATAATAACATGTTCAGATCTGAAATCATGGCACTCGGGCCCTAGTGACAAGCATTAAGCATAACAAGTTGCAACAATATCATCAAAGTACCAACTACGGATACTAGGCACTATGCCCTAACAATCTTATGACTATTACATGATCAATCTCATCCAATCCCTACCATCCCCTTCAGCCTACAGCGGGGGAATTACTCACACATGGATGGGGGAAACATGGATGGTCGATGGAGAGGCGTCGGTGGTGATGATGGCGATGATCTCCTCCAATTCCCCGTCCCGGCAGGGTGCCAGAATGGAGTTTCTGGTCTCGAGACGGAGTTTCGCGATGGCGGTGGAGTTTTGGATGTCTTCTGGCAGATTGGTCGAACTCCCGTGCGTTTTTAGGTCGAAAGGCTTAAGTAGTCCAGAGGGGAGCGTCGGGGGCTACCCGAGGCGTCGCCACCATAGGGCGGCACGGCCCAGGGGCCCACCGCGCCGCCTTGTGGGGTGGGCGCCTCGTGGCCCCCCTCCGTCTCGTCTTCTGGCTCCGTCAATCTTCTGTGAAAATAGGCCCATTGCAATTATTCCCGGGGATTTTCCTGAAAGTTGAGTTTCTGCACAAAAACAAGACACCAGGGCAATTCTGCTGAAAACAGCGTTAGTCCGTGTTAGTTGTATCCAAAATACACAAATTAGAGGCAAAACAATAGCAAAAGTGTTCGGGAAAGTAGATACGTTTTGGACGTATCAACTCCCCCAAGCTTAGCTTATTGCTTGTCCTCAAGCAATTCAGTTAACAACTGAGTGCGATAAAAGTACTTTCACGAACACATTTGCTCATATGATGTAAATATGCTCATGATATGGACAAGTACTTAGGCAATTCATAATAAGATACATGCAAATAAAGTCATCTAATAGTTATGTCAATCATGAAAAGGATACCAACAAACTAATAGTAAGCATCATGAATCATGTCTATCAGCAGGATTGCAATGTTCATAGAAAGATATGATAAAGTGGTATCTCGCTTGCCCGTATTTGTACAGCAAAACATAAATGCCCAGGCACCTCTGAATTTCATGGAGAGATTAGAAGTAAAGATTGTCAAAGATAAAAGCATCAAAGTTATACCACAGCTAATAATATTTTGGGACAAGCATATTACACTAAGAATGAAATTACGCTCTCAAGAAGGTGCTCAAAGAAAGGATGGAGACTCAATGTAAAAGTAAAATATTGACCCTTCGCAGAGGGAAGCAGTGATTAACATGTGCTAGAGCTTTTCATTTGTAAAACAGGAGTAAAATTATTTTGAGAGGTGTTTATTGTTGTCAACGAATGATAGTGGGTACTCTAACTACCTCATCAACCAGACTTTCAAGAGCGGCTCCCATGAAGGACGTTATCTCTACCAGCAAGGTAAATCATCCCTCTTCTCTTTTGTTTACAGATATACTTTAGTTTCATTATGGATGACACTGCCCCCAACCTTTGTTTACACAAGCCATGGCTAACCGAATCCTCGGGTGCCTTCCAACATTCACATACCATGGAGGAGTGTCTATTTGCAAATTAAGTTGCTTACTGATAAATCAGGGCAAAACATGTGAAGAGAATTATTGATGAAAGTTGATTAATTGGGGCTGGGTACCCCGTTGCCGACTCTTTTTGCAAAATTATTGGATAAGCGGATGTGCCACTAGTCCATTGGTGAAAGTCTGTCAGGAGTAAATGACAAGGTTGAAAGATAAAACACCACATACTTCCTCATGAGCTATAAAACATTAACACAAATTGAGAAGTACTTTGAAGGTTTAAAGGTAGCACATGAGAATTTACTTGGAATGGTTTGAAATGCCATGCATAGGTATTTATGGTGGACACTTTGGAATAACTTGGTTTTCAGGGGTTTGGAAGCACGAGCAGCATTCCCGCTTAGTACAAGTGAAGGCTAGCAATAGACTGGGAAGCGACAATCGAGAGAGCAATAACTGTCATAATCATGCTTGCGACAAAATAAAATAAACGGAGGCATAAAAGTGATACAAGAACTCTGAAGCAAAGTAAATCACCGAGGCTTAATTGACTTTTGTTTCAGTGATATGCATGCGCGAGCATGTGCCATGTCGATTCAAATGAATTACTCAGAGGAGGATACCACAATGTCATACCTATCTATGAATAAAACAATGCAAGCAAATATTCATGACATGCTACTCATATTAATAAATTGGAACTAAACATGAGAGATCATGAACTACTAAACTTCATTAAATGACATATACCTCACATGAACCAACTAAGCATGCTCACATGGATGAGTATATGTACAAAAATGAAAACAAATAGAGTTCATACCAGCCTCTCACCACAGTCGAGTTGTCGTAGATCGTCATTATTGCCTTTCACTTGTGTAGCTTGAATAATATGAAATGAAAACCAAGCTCCAACCACAGAAGACCGCTGAACTCCATAGTGAAATTAAAAAAACCAAAGAAGAACAGCAAATATTTTTGGTGTTTTTGTGTTTAGGAAAGAAACAAAGCAAAAACAAAAGAATGAAAACTAAAAGAGTTATATATACACAAAGTGGTAGAAATCCGACAAACTTGACAGCAGTACAGTAATCATTTTTTACGAAAATCTTCCGCTGTTCAAATCGAAAAGTGCTCAACTAATGAAAGTTATATAATAACATGGGGAACATGCAAAAAAATTGGCTTATCAAAATAACGTTCTGGCTGTTTTTAGGAATTTTTTTAGTATCAGCCCAGAATCTGTTTTTAGACAGCACTTCCCCAAATATCATCTTCCTCATATTAGAGGCGATAAGAAGTGAAACAAGTATATACACATATCCGGCAATTGTAATATGCAATGAATGAGTGATGCCGGCATACCTCCCCCCAAGCTTAGGCTTTTGGCCTAAGTGGAGATCAATCCCACGGTGCCCATGAGGTGGCACCTCCGTAGTAAGAAGAAGGATCCTGCTCTTGGTACGTACTGGAGGATGCACCAGGATACGTGACGGTGTACCTGTTGGAGGGCCCGGCGTCCTCGGAGTCGTGCTGCTGGTGGAAACCACGTATCATCAGCTGCTCATCCACCTCCTCCTTGGAGCGCGACCACGGTCTCCTGCGAACACTGAACAAATCGACCTGCGGCAGGGGGATTTCCCTCTCATCCCCATCAATAAACAATATTTTATAGACAATATTTTCTAAGTTAGAGTCAGTTGTAACAAATTGGTGACTCTTCATAGCAGCAATATCAAGCCTAATAGGAGCTAGTTTCTCATCGCTAGGATCAATAGAAAGACCTAGATACGCAACAACACGTGAGGCAATAATTCCTCCATAAATAGGTCCCTTACTATCCAAGCGACGAGCAATGAGAGCACCAAGATGATAAGGAGTACCTCCAGTAAGTGCATCAACTAGAAAAGCAAGATGATAACTAGAAATGTTGCTAGTGTTCTCCCTACCAAGAATGCTAGTAGCAAGATAGTAAGTGAAATATCTAATGGCAGGGAGCTGAATGTTCCTTATCTTGCCGCGCTGAATGGTGCGGCTATCATCGTTGGTGACTTCTCGATAGAGTTCCGTCAAATCTTTGGGGCGGTTCTCAGTCCTCTTCGCTGTACCTATAGGAGCGATGTCTAATGCTGCACAAAAATCCTTCAACTTCATAGTGACAGGCCTATCATAAATCCTAAATTTAACTGTTGGTGAGAAAGCTGAGTTGCTAAATTTAAAGCTTTCAACAAAGATTTTGGTTAGCCTGTAAAATTGATCACCCTCATCTTCCATGTAGGTAAATAAACCCACTCTATTGATGAGAAACAAGAAATCATCAAGTAGCCCTGCATTACGCAAAAAGTCAAAGCATGGGAATGATGAAGCATTAGGAACCCCATTATCCTCTTCAACTTCAAAGCTAGGTGCAATGATATCCTCATCATAGGATCTCCTAACTCGAGTGGCTTCCCTTGAGGGCCTTGCCGCTCTTGTCGTATCCCTCTCGAACACTTCTCCAAAGGTATGGTTATGCATTTTCCTTTTCTGAAATTTTTCAACAATCAATATAAAAGTTGATTTTGAGACATATCATTGAGGGAAACTACTATAGGAACTTAGTAGAGTACTAAACATGCATCAAAACTACTTTTTACAACTTAGAACAAGCATGCAAGCTCACTTAACATATCATCTACAACAGCAAAATACTCAAGATATACTCAACCAAACAAAATTCTATTTGGATAATCGGAGGACTCACATACCGGAGAGCAAATGTGCCAAATTTCAGACTGAAATCTGGGCTGAGCAAAGAGATTGAGAAATCCTGAGCTCTTGGGCGAAAACGCGAGTGAGGATGAACTGGTACGAGTTTTTCCGGAAGAGAGAGTGGAATGAGTGGAAGGGATGATTGAGTGGGGCCAGGTGGGGCCCTCACCACATGGTGGCGCGCCCCCCTTGCTGGCCGCGCCGGCCCATGGGGTCCAGCCCCAGGGTGCCCCACTGGTCAGCCCCAGGCACTCCCAGGTTGCACTTCGAAAAATAAGACCAATGGTATAATTTTTGTAAATTTTTTAGAACTTCGAAAAACGCACATTTCTGGGTTTTAAACAACTAAAGCATCTTGCAAAACAAGTGGTACTACAGCAAGTAAAGCAAGTGGAGAAAGAAAGAAATGTTGTTTAGCTCTTCCATGCATATAAAATGTACTTGTTAACAAGGTTGATCAAGTCTTGCCACCAAATAAATCTTACATGACATAAGAAGAAATAAACCTCAAATCAATCATGTTACCTTATATTGTATTGATATGGATCCAATCATAATATTTTGATATCCTTGTTTAGGCTCATATATAGGACAATCAATAACTCCAACTTTGATGGTTCTCAAATTAGAAATTGTATTAACTCCACATACTTTATCAATCCTCTTGGGAAAATAAACAGTATGCTCCTTGTCATCGACATTGAAAGTTACTTTTCCTTTATTGCAATCAATAACAGCCCCTGCGGTGTTAAGAAAAGGTCTCCCAAGAATAATAGACATATTATCATCTTCAGGCATTTCCAACACAACAAAATCAGTTAATATTAAGCAATTATTAGTAACTTGAACAGGAACATCCTCACATATACCAACGGGAATAGCAGTAGATTTATCAGCCATTTGCAAAGATATATCAGTTGGTATCAACTTATCTAAATAAAGTCTCTTGTAAAGAGAAAAAAGCATAACACTAACTCCTGCTCCCAAATCACATAGAGCAGTTCTAACATAATTATTCTTGATTGAACAAGGAATAATCGGTATACCTGGGTCTCCCAGCTTCTTTGGAACCTTGCCATTGAAAGAGTAATTAGCAAGCATAGTGGAAATCTCCTCATTAGGAATTTTCCTTTTGTTAGTGACAATATCCTTCATATACTTTGAATAAGGAGGCAATTTAATAGCATCAGTTAAAGGGATTTGCAGGAACAAAGGTTTCATCCAATCACAAAATTTATTATAGTGTTCTTCCTTCTTTGATTTTAGTTTCTTAGCAGGGAAAGGCATTTGCTTTTGAACCCAAGGTTCTCTTTCATTACCATGTTTCTTAGCAATAAAATCTTCTTTAGTATACTTTTTATTTTTAGCAGGCTTTTCAGGTTCATCTTCAACCTCTTCTTTATCAGAAATATCATTCTTATCATTATCTTTATCATGTTTATTACCACTTTCAGTTTCAGCATCGGAAATAGAAATACTATTAGGATCATTAATAGGCTCAGAGGATTCTACAACAGTTTTATGTTTCTTCTTTTTCTTAGAAGGAGCACTAATTTCTTTAGTTCGTTGAGAATCTTGTTCAACTCTTTTGGGATGCCCCTCAGGATATAGAGGATCCTGAGTAGAAACACCGCCTCTAGTTGTTACTTCATAAACATGTTTCTCCTTAGAAGTATTTTTTTAACAAGTCATTTTGCACTTTAGTAAGTTGATCAATTTGAGTTTGAACCATATGAAAATGTTTAACAAGCATCTTAACATCATTGGAGGTTCTTTCCACAATATCATGCAATTCACTAATAGCTCGAGAATTTTCCATTAAATGATTCTCTACTCTCATATTAAAATTATTTTGCCTAACAACATAATTATCAAACTCATCTAAACATTGATCAGGAGGTTTCGAGTAAGGAATATCTTCTCTATCAAAGCGTTGAAGAGAGTGTACCTCAATCGTGGATGAAGGGGGAGTTATCTTACATCAATCTTCTATGGGGGGTAAATTCTTCACATCTTCGGATTTAATACCCTTCTCTTTAAGAGATTTCTTGGCTTCCCTCATATATTCATCATTTAATTTAATCATACCCCTCTTCTTCAATATTGGTGTCGGGGTTGGTTCAGGTGTAGTCCAATCATCATGATTTCGGCCTATTCTAGCCAATAATTCTTCAGCGTCGTCTGGAGTTCTTTTCCTGAAAACACAACCAGCACAACTATCCAGGTATGCCCTAGACTCAATGGTTAGTCCACTATAGAATATATAAAGTAAGTCATGCTTTTCCAAATCATGTCCAGGCCGAGCTCTGATAAGAGAGCAAAACCTTGCCCAATCTTCAGGCAATTTCTCTCCATCTTCCTGGTCAAAACTATAAATTTTCTGCAAAGCAATATGTTGAGCACTAGCAGGAAAGTATTTTCGAAAGAAAACATCAAGCAAACCTTTTGGACTATCAATAGAATCGGGAGGCAAACTATTATACCAAGTTTTAGCATCATCCTTTAATGAGAAAGGAAAATTTTTAGCAACAAAATAAGTACGCTTCTTGATATCATCAGAAAACAAGCTACTCAAAGTAGAAAGCTCCTTCATGTGTTCTACAGCACTTTCTTTTTCAGTACCACAAAAGGGTGTTTTCTCAACAATAGATATATGAGATAAATCAAGAGAAAAATCATAATCCTTATCCTTAATGTTTATAGGAGATGTGGCAAATTTAGGATCAGGAGACAGTTTATATCTAACAACATGTTGTGCAAGAAGTTTTTAAATCTTACTTGCACCAGTAGTAGCATTACATTTATCAATAAAATCATCATCAAGTTCCACATAATCTTAATCAAGATCATCACTAGAGTATTCAACAGACTCAGGTGAATTAACAGGTGTAGCAGTATTTTCATTAGGAATTTCAGTATTTTCAATTTGTCTAGACCTAGCAATTGTAGCATCTAGAAAAGAACCTAATGAACCATCATTATCAAGCACAGCAGAAGCATCATCAAAATTATAAGAGGAATTTTGAGATTCAGCAGAAGTACCAGCATTTGAAGCTTGTGGCGGTGAAACAAGTTTACCTATCACAGATGGTGAATCAAGAGCAGCAGAGGTACTCAGAGTTGTACCTTTTCTTGTAGTGGATGGTAATATGGCGACTTTAGCATCGCGAGATTTACCCATGATGGAGGATTTGCAGCGAACAATATCAATTCGGATGAACTTGCAAATAAAGCTATGCTCCCGGCAACGGCGCCGAGAAAATAGTCTTCATGACCCACAAGTATAGGGGATCGCAACGAGTCTTCGAGGGAAGTAAAACCCAATTTATTGATTCGACACAAGGGGAGCCAAAGAATATTTGTAAGCCTTAACAGCGGAGTTGTCAATTCAGCTGCACCTGGAAACAGACTTGCTCGCAAGAGTTTATCAGTAGCAACAGTTTTATAGCAGTAGAAGTAGTGAAATATAAGCGGCAGAGTAACAAAGACAGCAGTAGTGATTATAGTAAACAGCAGGATTAAAATACTGTAGGCACATGGATGGATGAACGGGCGCTGCATGTATAAGAGAACTCATGTAACAATCAAGGCATGGCATTTGCAGATAATAATAAAGCGGTATCCAAGTACTAAACAACCATAGGCATGTGTTCCGTATATAGTCGTACGTGCTCGCAATGAGAAACTTGCACAACATCTTTTGTCCTACCAGCCGGTGGCAGCCGGGCCTCTAGGGAATCTATCGGTAATTAAGGTACTCCTTTTAATAGAGCACCCGAGCAAAGCATTAACACTCCGTGAACACATGTGATCCTCACATCACAGCCTTCCCCTCCGGTTGTCCCAATTTCTGTCACTTTGGGGCCTCGGGTTCCGGACGAGCAACATGTGTATACAACTTGCGAGGTAAGATCATAAAACAATGAATATCATCATGAAACAATAACATGTTCAGATCTGAAATCATGGCACTCGGGCCCTAGTGACAAGCATTAAGCATAACAAGTTGCAACAATATCATAAAAGTACCAACTACGGATACTAGGCACTATGCCCTAACAATCTGATGACTATTACATGATCAATCTCATCCAATCCCTACCATCCCCTTCAGCCTACAGCGGGGGAATTACTCACACATGGATGGGGGAAACATGGATGGTCGATGGAGAGGCGTCGGTGGTGATGATGGCGATTATCTCCTCCAATTCCCCGTCCCGGCAGGGTGCCAGAACGGAGTTTCTGGTCCCGAGACGGAGTTTCGCGATGGCGGCAGAGTTCTGGATGTCTTCTGGCAGATTGGTTGAACTCCCGTGCGTTTTTAGGTCGAAAGGCTTAAGTAGTACAGAGGGGAGCGTCGGGGGCTGCCCGAGGCGTCGCCACCATAGGGCGGCGCGGCCCAGGGGCCCATGATACGTCTCAAACATATCTATAATTTCTTATGTTCCATGCTACTTTTATGATGATACTCACATGTTTTATACACACTTTACATCATTTATATGCATTTTCCGGCACTAACCTATTGACGAGATGCCGAAGAGCCAATTGTTGTTTTCTGCTGTTTTTGGTTTCAGAAATCCTACAAAGGAAATATTCTCGGAATTGGACGAAATCAACGCCCAGGGTCTTATTTTTCCACGGAGCTTCCAGAAGACCGAAGGGGATACGAAGTGGGGCCACGAGGCGCCGCCACCATAGGGCCACGCGGCCAAAGGGGGGCCCGCGCCGCCCTATGGTGTGGGCCCCTCGTCAGCCCATCCGACTCTGCCCTTCCGCCTACTTATAGCCTTCGTCGCGAAAACCCCTGTACCGAGAGCCACGATACGGAAAACCTTCCAGAGACGCCGCCGCCGCCAATCCCATCTCGGGGGATTCAGGAGATCGCCTCCGGCACCCTGCCGGAGAGGGGAATCATCTCCCGGAGGACTCTTCATCACCATGATCGCCTCCGGATTGATGTGTGAGTAGTTCACCCCTGGACTATGGGTCCATAGCAGTAGCTAGATGGTTGTCTTCTCCTCTTGTTCTATCATGTTAGATCTTGTGAGCTGCCTATCATGATCAAGATCATCTATTTGTAATGCTACATGTTGTGTTTGTTGGGATCCGATGAATATGGAATACTATGTCAAGTTGATTATCAATCTATCATATATGTGTTGTTTATGTTCTTGCATGCTCTCCGTTGCTAGTAGAGGCTCTAGCCAAGTTGATATTTGTAACTCCAAGAGGGAGTATTTATGCTCGATAGTGGGTTCATGCCTCCATTGAATCTGGGACAGTGACAGAAAGTTCTAAGGTTGTGGATGTGCTGTTGCCACTAGGGATAAAACATCAATGCTTTGTCTAAGGATATTTGTGTTGATTACATTACGCACCATACTTAATGCAATTGTTTGTTGTTTGCAACTTAATACTGGAAGGGGTGCGGATGCTAACCTGAAGGTGGACTTTTTAGGCATAGATGCATGCTTGGATAGCGGTCTATGTACTTTGTCGTAATGCCCCGATTAAATCTCATAGTAGTCATCATGATATGTATGTGCATTGTTATGCCCTCTCTATTTGTCAATTGCCCAACTGTAATTTGTTCACCCAACATGCTATTTCTTATCGGAGAGACACCACTAGTGAACTGTGGACCCCGGTCCATTCTTTTACATCTGAAATACAATCTACTGCAAACTCTGTTCTTTACTGTTCTTCGCAAACAAACATCATTTTCCACACCATACGTTTAATCCTTTGTTTACGAGCAAGCCGGTGAGATTGACAACCTCACTCGTTAAGTTGGGGCAAAGTATTGTGATTGTGTTGTGCAGGTTCCACGTTGGCGCCGGAATCCCTGGTGTTGCGCCGCACTACACTCCGTCACCAACAACCTTCACGTGGCCCTTGACTCCTACTGGTTCGATAACCTTGGTTTCTTACTGAGGGAAAATTGCTGCTGTACGCATCACACCTTCCTCTTGGGGTTCCCAACGGACGTGTGCTTCACGCGTTATCAGCCCACCGTGCCGCCTTGTGGGGTGGGCGCCTCGTGGCCCCCCTCCGTCTCGTCTTCTGGCTCCGTCAATCTTCTGTGAAAATAGGCCCATTGCAATTATTCCCGGGGATTTTCCTGAAAGTTGAGTTTCTGCACAAAAACAAGACACCGGGGCAATTCTGCTGAAAACAGCGTTAGTCCGTGTTAGTTGTATCCAAAATACACAAATTAGAGGCAAAACAATAGCAAAAGTGTTCGGGAAAGTAGATACGTTTTGGACGTATCAATCCCCAGGCCCCCTCTTTCCTCCACTCAGTGGATTAACCAGCCCAACCAGCCCAGACACAACTCTGTCTTTGTGCAACCTCTTGAAAGTTTTTTCATACCGTGGCGCAGCTGCACCATCCTGAGACTGATTTTTGTCCATTTCTTCCTTGGACACTTGGGGCTTCTTGATTGGCATAGGCTCAACGTTCACACCTCCTTTGGCCAATGGCAAGTGCTGGCACACCGGCTTGGGCAGCACGCCCCCCCCCCCGCTCCAATTTCCTCAGGCATGGCCAGCTCAGGTTCCATGCCCCCTATCCCCTAGCTTCCACCAACTCTACTAGGGCTGATCACCGCCATATAAAAATCCAACATACGTGGGGTCCCAACAGGGAGCTGAGTTGCAGGCTTTTTCAGCGGACTAGAGGCGTCATCCTCCACCTCTTTGTTCTTCTTGCCACCCTCAGTTGAGGTCCCCCCTTTGACAATCTCAGACGGGTCTTTTTTCCATGAGCCCTTATCGCTCCTGGACTGGGAACCCCCACTACCTTGATTTGAACTTCTGCCAAAGCCACCTCTACTATCTCCCCACCTTTGGCCTTCGTGTTCGTTCCTTTGTTTCTGCAGATCCGCGATCATCCATTTGCCATACTGTTGTTTCTCTCCCTTCCCCAGCACTATATTGCAGCATTTGTCCTCATGACCAACGATACCACATGTGAAGCAGAATTCAGGAAGGAATTCATATTCAAAGTTGCACCATCTCACCTTCTCGCCTCCATCAACTTGCACGAGGATCCCCCTTCTTAGCGGTTCTGCCACCTGGAGTCTCACTTTGATGCGCAAGAACTCGCCCACCGCTGTGCCGTCTTCCCCCACCTCTGCCTCCACAAATTCTCCCACTTCATTGCCGATAGCTTCCGCTGTGTCCTGGTTCATTCTCCCCAGCGGCAACTTGAAAACACGAATCCAAATCGGAAAGCTTGCATAAGCATACTCGTCAAGGGATTTCTCTGGGATGAAATCCTCCACCACCAGCAACGAATTTCCCACCTTCCAAGGGCCATCCTTGTAACAGCCCAAAAATTTCACAACAAAACAAATGAATTTCCCTAGTTCCAAATTTTGGAACCAACAAAAACTTTTATTAAAATAAGTTTGAGGCATATTGATCTTGCTTAATTCTTGTGCAATTGCCATGATTGCTTGTTATTAGTAAGTGAAGTGATCTAAAACTCTAAACCTCACCCCTCTTTTCATCATCCTAGTTAAAATAAAATAAAAATAAGAAAAAGGCATATGTGCCTATGGCTATATTTATAAATCCTTACCCTAAGCTCTTCTACCTTGTTTAGAGATTTGGAAAACCATCATACACCTTATCTAGCACTTATCAAACCCAATCCAAGTGGTTTCCAAAGAAATTAAAAAGAAACTAAAAATGCCATAGAGGCATATGAGAGCAAAATAGCAAATATGTGAATTTAAGAACCTTGACCCTAATACTTGATGTGAATGGTTGGATCACTTCCATATACCATTTCAACACTCAACAACACCATTTGGGCCAATCCAAGTCAAATTAAAATTCAAATGCAACATATGCATAGAGGCATATGTGGCACATAGTCATTTCACCAATATTTACCCTATGACTTTAAAGCTTGACCAAATGATGGGAAACCTTCTCTAAAACTAATCTAACACTAAATTGACCCTAACCCATGCTCAAGGAGATCAAGGGGAACAATTTACAAAAAATAATAAAATTTAACACATCATCTCTTATGTGTTATGGCCATTTTTGCAAATCTTTGAACAAGACCATTTGAATTGGTTTCAATGGTCTTAAAATGTTTCTAAACTAATAAGAATCACATTAGAGTCAACAATAGTCAAATCAAATGGAGAGAAATTAAATAGTGAGAAAATCCCAATTTCACTCACATACACTTAGGCCAAATTTGCAAATCTTCATATGAGGCCACCATTGCTTGACCTAGGGTTTCTAAAACTCTTATATAACAAAAACAAACACAAATGCATAAAAGAAACAAGAATCAAATCAAAGAAAATCTCAAATTCAATTCACATATGATAATGGTCATATGTCCCAATTTTATTATCTTCACCACTTTGCACCCATTTATCTTCTGATTCCTCAACCAAACTTAGTCAACTATGACCATGTCATCCAAGACCATGTCAAGTTCAACAACTTTTATGTTGACCATCATCACCGATGTTGACCAGGTTGACCGAGTAGGGTTGTGACAAGTGGTGATGTTGAAGTAAAGTGAAGATTACCCCAAATTTGAAAACTTGCAAAACTTTGTCAAATTGACCACCACCACCATCAATCCCTTTCTATATTTATATAAATGAAGTGCACCAAAAAGAATTACAAATTTCGACAAAAATCTTCATGCGGCCATTTCATCGAGCACCTTGCAGGCATAGTTTCAGAATTGCAATACACCCTATTATCCTCTGGTCCAAAGCCTAAACCACTTTGATCCTTGATCATTGCTGCTCCTGTACCTCCCCTGCATCAAGCCATGTACTGGTTTGGTCGTTTAAAGCCAAGAAATGATCACCTTGCACCATGCCGGCCATGAGAACATCACCATGCCACTCATGGTTATCCTTCCTCTCTGGCCCCTTGTACCATGTCTACTAGATAGCCTACTCCTCAATGAACCTGCTGATACGAGCCCTAAGCCAGGAGACACACGCTACGGTCCAGAACGCGCACGCCCAGTACCATGCCGTGGCATGCCAGGCACGCGGTGAGCGCGCCCTGGCACGACACTGGGCGCCGCAGTACAACCTCTCGCCAGCACGCTCTCGTCCTTCTCTCCCTCTCCCACTTGGCACGAATGATCATCACGACTACAGCTACCCCCTGGACATGCTCGCTAGCTCGCGGGAGCCTCGTCACCGTCGCAATGATCCGAGTTCTGCCGCGCCCGTACCGAGAACACTTGATCGTTGCCAGCACGCTTCCGTCCTTCCTCTGCCGTCCCTTCACGCTCACTAGCCTCGCCTAGTCATCGCCTACCTCGCGCACCCCCTAGCTTGCCCCTTCGCCATCCAGAAACGCCACGCCGTCGACGACCCTCACAGCACCCGCCGGTCACCATCTCGCCTATAAATAGAGCCTCTCCCGTGCCTCAAGCTCCACACCAAACTTGCTCCCCTCCTTCTCCTGGACCTCCCTGACTCCTTCCCCTCTCCAATTAAGCCCTAGGCCACCGGAATTTCATCGGAGTCCGCCGCGATAGCAGCCAGACGGAGGCGACGACTCCGACCCCCTCAGCACCTCTCCCGACCCTCGTTCGCCTCGCCGTCGTCTTCCACGCCGAACGCCCGCCTCGCCGAGCCTCGCCGGAGCCCCAGGTATCCCCTAGCGACCCCCCTGGCCGCCGGTAGGGTTTAGACCTCGCCGGAGCTCGTCGCCGATGAGGACGAACCACAACCGCTCGATTCTCTTTTAATCCGACGGCCCACAGCGCTGCGTACCGCTTCGGCGTTTTAAAACGCACTGACAGCGGACCCCGCCGTCAGGCCCCTCACGCCCGCGTGGCAGCTCAGCTGGGCCGGCCCATTTAACCTCTCCCGGGCCCAATCTCGTTTCCCGCCCGCTGTTTAAATTCAAATCCGTTTACTTATTTTCTGTGATTTTTGCTTTCAGATGCTTTGCTAGAAATTCTTTATCTCCAAATATACTGGGCCAAAATTTATGAAATGGGTATTGTTAGAAATCTTAGAGTTTCCTCTATCCAATGTCACTGGCATCACTTGCAAATTATTTGTAGAATTTAAATGATAAAAATAACAAGGCAGGGCCTTTTCTAACTTCAAATAAATACTAAAAATTATCTATAAATGATTTTGAGTTGATTCCAACTCTAATAATTCACATTTGACATAATCTAATTGTTTATGCAAAAATATAGCATAGTTGTTTTGCATGATCATGGGCTAGAATCAAAATATTGGCTATGTAGTCAATACTAGCCCATTTAAACTATTTCCAATTTTAGGAATTTAAACCAATGAGGTGTAGCACCTCATTTAAATCATTCTCACAAGTGATATGAAGTAATGTGTTGACCTTTAAATGCTTAGGCTCATACTTGCTCACTTGTAGAATTTAAATCAACATAGTATTTAAATTGCACTAGTTATTTAAATCACATGAGATGATGAATCTCATTTAAATCACTTTTCTCAAATACTAAGTGTGAAGTGTTGACCTTGGTCAACATGGGATCATCCCTGGTTAATTGAGAAGATTAAATCTTAAGAAGATTCAATGAGAGGAAATTATTTCTCCAAACCAAGAGAAACCCTAATTTCAACTTTCAATGAGAGGAAATTATTTTCCTATTATTAAATAAGGAAACCCTAGCTTAATGTGTAAATAGATGTTAAGTAGTGATACTAGATCAATTGTGTGAGCCATTACGGCTAGTTAAAGACTGCCTAAGTGTTGTTTGGTGATTATATCCTCGTATTCATTTATAGACGCTAGTACCGGAGACTATCAAGAGGAGGAGGTATTCTACCAGGAGGAAGAGCCAGAAAACTTTGATCACCTCACCAATCAAGGCAAGCTAATATTCTTGCAAGCTAATATTCTTGCAAGCTAATATTCTTGCAAGCTAATATTCTTGCAAGCTAACACTCTTGCAAGGTTCCCTTGTGCAAAGCTCTACAAGAGCAAGGCACCATTATTTTTACTTTATGTTTAATGCTCCTATCCCAAGTTTTTACTTTACAAGCTTTTCTAAATTTTGTTTATCAAAACTTTACTTTTTGATTCATGATTCACTTGGTTTAGAAATAGAGTAGAACAAGAGCATCAAAGTTAGCCTAGAGCAAGAAAAGCTAGTTAGCACCCCTCATGACTAGTTGCTATTGCTAAATAAATAAAATTGATTACTCTAGATGGGATCATGTGAAATGAAATGACTTTGAAAACCTTGGAATGATGATTCATTCTATTGAAAGATTTTGAAGGTGAATATGACTTGTGAATGACTTGGTGAATTTTACAAAAGCTGATGGTTGGGTTCGGATGCGATACCATTCCAATTTGAAAGTACCCCCACAATACCCAATATGGGTAAGGGCTTAACTAGAAATTTATGTGCTTTAGTATGGGTTCCCTCTAAACAAGCATCATCGGGGTTAGGCCGAAGGCTGCCTCTACAACAAACCAAAACGATGCGATATGATGTGGAATGAGGTGAATGTCCGGCCCAAGCCCTGTGCAGTTCCCGGGTTGACTGCGGTTTTCACCGGGAGGCCAAGCTCATGGGGAGAGGTGCCTATACTAGAGTATGTAAGTGAAAGGTTATGGTTGGTAGTCCGCATACGGAGTATGGTAAATCAGGGCCGATTAACCCCGACGGATTATTGCAAATATTGTGGCACAAGTGTACGACCTCCGCAGAGTGTAGAACTATTCGAATAGCCGCGTCCACGGTTATGGACGGTTGGAAAGGCCATACTTGTTCCGTCATCAGACCATTTTCAAAAATGTGACATATGACTTGGGACTTGAATTTGAAAGGTGAATGGTGACTTTAAATTGAATCACAACAGAGTTGTGGGAATGACACTAATGTTCCCACTTGAGTTAGTTTAGCAAATGAAGAGTCTTTTCTAAATGTTTATGAAATAAACTTGGCTTTATGCAAATAAACCTAGAGCTTAGTATCCCCTTACTAGAATTAATAGTGCTTACACTAGTATTAGTTTGCGAGTACTTTAAAAGTACTCATGGCTTTGTCCCCGGCTATTCAAATGGCCGGACTATGAAGGTGAACAGCGAGTACGAGGAAGATGGACAGCAGGACGTCTACGACAACTAGGACCGCTCCCGACGTCAAGCGTTGGCCCGTGGATTAGATAGCCACTACTACTTCGCTTCCGCTATTTGTGATGTTCGTTGATCGATAGATCAACTACTATTGTAATTTTGGATCATGTGATCTACCTTTGTAAGACGATTATGTGTTGTAATAAATGATGACTCTATGATATTCAACTATTATGTCTCGCAACAACAATATTCCCGGGATTGCGATGTATGGCATAATAGGCATCTGGACTTAAAAATCCGGGTGTTGACAAGTTGGTATCAGAGCCATTGTTTGACCTTAGGAGACCCTAGTTAGAATGGACGTCCGAAAAACTTAGTTTCAAAACAAATGAAGTGAATATTTCTGAAAACTGATTCTCACCCTTATCTTGAGATCTTTTCAAAATAATAATCCATGCTCTACTTTTCCTTGAAATTTCTACATAAAAGTTTGCACACTTGATCACTTCTCTAACTTACTCATCCTCATTGCTCACAGATGGAGTACCAATGGGAGTGCTATCAGCTTGGTCCCGGAGGAGACCTAGGGTTCGAAAAGGATTTGAAGCAACTAGTGGAATACCTAGGCCACCCGTATCCCGAGTTCTTCGGAATACCCCTCAAAAACCACTCCGGAGAACCACCTCGGTGGGAAGTTTCCACTGATCTCCGAAGAAAGCTTGGAGCCCCGGTATGGGAAACCATCTGGTTTTCTGTAACGGGAAACACTTGGAAGGAAGGACTAGTCAGAGCTATGCAAGAAGCAATTTTCCATCTGTGCGGACAAAATGAGAACAAGATCAAGAACACTCGCTTCATCTACTACCCAAGACAGGATTCCATGGGAAGACCGATGACCATGCCACCACGTACGGAGATGAACCCCTATGAAGCACACCAGGACTTCAAGATGTACAAAACCCGTAGGGATTTGGACAACGCCCTCGCCTCTCGCCAAGCACATTACCTGTGAAGACGAAGAATTCCACCCTGAAGAGTAGTATCACCCCAGCACTTAAGTATGTGTGAGTTGTATCAGGATCCCCTTGTATCGTAGAGCGATGAATGGTTCTTCAAACCAACGGTGTGTTAGCTTTGTAATATGTGATGTTTGGAATGAATGAAAAAGTGTTGTTGGTTTTTACCCCCGCAACACTACTCAAGTTTTCAATTTATGAACTTTATAAAAAAATTTCACAAAACAAAC
Source organism: Lolium rigidum (assembly GCF_022539505.1). Lineage (NCBI taxonomy): Eukaryota > Viridiplantae > Streptophyta > Magnoliopsida > Poales > Poaceae > Lolium > Lolium rigidum. The sequence goes on from NW_025899792.1 coordinate 389,778, forward strand.
CCTAGAAATTTCCCCCTTATCTTATCATCTACCTCAATGTTCAGATGGCCCCACCAACCCGCAACACCACCCAAGATGCCATGATGCAACTGCTGCAGACGATGATGGCAGACCGAGAAGTCGAGAGAGCTGAACGCCAAGCAAACATTGCTGCACTGCAACAGATAGCTCAGAACAACCAAGGCCATGGAAACAATGATCACCCTGGATCAAAGCTGAAGAACTTTCAGCACACCAACCCTCCGGTATTCAACAAGACTAAAGAGCCCCTTGATGCTGATGACTGGCTCCAGACCATGGAGAACAACCTCGAAGTTGCGGGAGTTGAAGCCGCGAGAAAAGTACTGTTCGCCACCCACTACCTGTCAGGACCTGCCAGAGCCTGGTGGACAAGTGCCCGCGCAATGAATACGGGACAAATGATGACCTGGGAAGACTTCAAGCTGAAGTTCAGCAAGTACCATGTGCCTCAAGGACTGATCAAGAAGATGAGAGACGAGTTTCGTGAACTCAAGCAAGGAAGGATGTCCTTGGTGGAATACCGCGACAGGTTTCTCACTCTGTCAAGGTACGCCCCGGATGAGACCGACACCAATGAGAAGAGAAAGGAGAGATTCCTGAACGGACTACACGACGAGATGCAGACTGTGTTAGTGAACATTCCGTTCGCTGACTTAGAAGCCCTCGTGGACTCAGCCATACAGATGGAAGGAAAGCTGCATCAGGCCAATGAGAACCGCAAGCGCAGAATGATGAACCAGAATGGGCCCCACCATACCCAGAAGTACCGCAACAACTCCTCTGGAGGATTCACCCCCAGAAACAACAGGCCATCTGCTCAGACTTATCGCCCCAACTACGCCAACAACAACGAAGGACCCCCAAAGCCCGGAGGCAACAACAACAATAACAGCCACCACAACAACAACAACCACAACAACAACAACAACAATGGGAACAACACCAACACCAACACTGCCCCAATAACTGGAAGCAACACTGCTCCCGTCAACCCCAAGGACAAATCCACGATCAACTGCTATGAATGTGGAGTTGTGGGCAACTACTCCAATGAGTGCCCCAAGAAGCTTGCCAGGATTGCCGCCAATACCGCAGCACCTGCTCAGCAACAGCGTCGCTTCGCAGGTAGAAGGAACCGGAACAACAACAACGGCCGTCTCTACCACATGACGCCACTTCGAAGCTCAGGAAGCACCCCAGACCATGCCAAGTATGTCTTCCTGTTAATAAAATGCTCAATCTCTCTTAGGAACCTAACTTTTCTTAAAATCTCGGGACGAGATTTGTTTAAGGGGGAAGGGTTTGTAACAGCCCAAAAATTTCACAACAAAACAAATGAATTTCCCTAGTTCCAAATTTTGGAACCAACAAAAACTTTTATTAAAATAAGTTTGAGGCATATTGATCTTGCTTAATTCTTGTGCAATTGCCATGATTGCTTGTTATTAGTAAGTGAAGTGATCTAAAACTCTAAACCTCACCCCTCTTTTCATCATCCTAGTTAAAATAAAATAAAAATAAGAAAAAGGCATATGTGCCTATGGCTATATTTATAAATCCTTACCCTAAGCTCTTCTACCTTGTTTAGAGATTTGGAAAACCATCATACACCTTATCTAGCACTTATCAAACCCAATCCAAGTGGTTTCCAGAGAAATTAAAAAGAAACTAAAAATGCCATAGAGGCATATGAGAGCAAAATAGCAAATATGTGAATTTAAGAACCTTGACCCTAATACTTGATGTGAATGGTTGGATCACTTCCATATACCATTTCAACACTCAACAACACCATTTGGGCCAATCCAAGTCAAATTAAAATTCAAATGCAACATATGCATAGAGGCATATGTGGCACATAGTCATTTCACCAATATTTGCCCTATGACTTTAAAGCTTGACCAAATGATGGGAAACCTTCTCTAAAACTAATCTAACACTAAATTGACCCTAACCCATGCTCAAGGAGATCAAGGGGAACAATTTACAAAAAATAATAAAATTTAACACATCATCTCTTATGTGTTATGGCCATTTTTGCAAATCTTTGAACAAGACCATTTGAATTGGTTTCAATGGTCTTAAAATGTTTCTAAACTAATAAGAATCACATTAGAGTCAACAAAAGTCAAATCAAATGGAGAGAAATTAAATAGTGAGAAAATCCCAATTTCACTCACATACACTTAGGCCAAATTTGCAAATCTTCATATGAGGCCACCATTGCTTGACCTAGAGTTTCTAAAACTCTTATATAACAAAAACAAACACAAATGCATAAAATAAACAAGAATCAAATCAAAGAAAATCTCAAATTCAATTCACATATGATAATGGTCATATGTCCCAATTTTATTATCTTCACCACTTTGCACCCATTTATCTTCTGATTCCTCAACCAAACTTAGTCAACTATGACCATGTCATCCAAGACCATGTCAAGTTCAACAACTTTTATGTTGACCATCATCACTGATGTTGACCAGGTTGACCAGTAGGGTTGTGACAAGTGGTGATGTTGAAGTAAAGTGAAGATTACCCCAAATTTGAAAACTTGCAAAACTTTGTCAAATTGACCACCACCACCATCAATCCCTTTCTATATTTATATAAATGAAGTGCACCAAAAAGAATTACAAATTTCGACAAAAATCTTCATGCGGCCATTTCATCGAGCACCTTGCAGGCATAGTTTCAGAATTGCAATACACCCTATTATCCTCTCGGTCCAAAGCCTAAACCACTTTGATCCTTGATCATTGCTGCTCCTGTACCTCCCCTGCATCAAGCCATGTACTGGTTTGGTCGTTTAAAGCCAAGAAATGATCACCTTGCACCATGCCGGCCATGAGAACATCACCATGCCACTCATGGTTATCCTTCCTCTCTGGCCCCTTGTACCATGTCTACTAGATAGCCTACTCCTCAATGAACCTGCTGATACGAGCCCTAAGCCAGGAGACACACGCTACGGTCCAGAACGCGCACGCCCAGTACCATGCCGTGGCATGCCAGACACGCGGTGAGCGCGCCCTGGCACGACACTGGGCGCCGCAGTACAACCTCTCGCCAGCACGCTCTCGTCCTTCTCTCCCTCTCCCACTTGGCACGAATGATCATCACGACTACAGCTACCCCCTGGACATGCTCGCTAGCTCGCGGGAGCCTCGTCACCGTTGCAATGATCCGAGTTCTGCCGCGCCCGTACCGAGAACACTTGATCGTTGCCAGCACGCTTCCGTCCTTCCTCCGCCGTCCCTTCACGCTCACTAGCCTCGCCTAGTCATCGCCTACCTCGCGCACCCCCTAGCTTGCCCCTTCGCCATCCAGAAACGCCACGCCGTCGACGACCCTCACAGCACCCGCCGGTCACCATCTCGCCTATAAATAGAGCCTCTCCCGTGCCTCAAGCTCCACACCAAACTTGCTCCCCTCCTTCTCCTGGACCTCCCTGACTCCTTCCCCTCTCCAATTAAGCCCTAGGCCACCGGAATTTCATCGGAGTCCGCCGCGACAGCAGCCAGACGGAGGCGACGACTCCGACCCCCTCAGCACCTCTCCCGACCCTCGTTCGCCTCGCCGTCGTCTTCCACGCCGAACGCCCGCCTCGCCGAGCCTCGCCGGAGCCCCAGGTATCCCCTAGCGACCCCCCTGGCCGCCGTGTAACATCCCTGTTTAGCAAACCCTAATTAGGAAGTTGTTTGTGCATTCATGAGCATCATTTAAGTTGCATTAAGAAAAATTTGCAAATAAATTAAAGTGGAAACCCTAATGTATGCAAACCTTTCTCTGTTTTAAATTCTCCCAAATGGTTTCAAATCTGGAAAACCCAAAATATGGGGAACCTCAAATACAAGAGGAAGGCTACTAAATATGTTTCCCTGAAGTTTTGAGTTATTTTGGATATCTAAAGGGTTGAAAAATGCCAAAAATCTAATTATTTTAGCCCTGTTTTAAAATTTCCTGAGAAAACCCTAAAGTCTAGGGGGGTTTTCGCAAAAACCCCCTTTCTTCCTCCTCCAGCTGGAATCAGCTCGGTGGAGCTCTCCCTGCCGCTGATCCCGCCGGCGGCCAGGATAGCCGAGCCAAGCTCCGCCGCCCCCGAGCGCCTATAAAGGTCGCCGCCGCCGCCGGGAAGCCCTAGCACGCCTCCTCTTTCTCCTCCCCTCTCCCTCTCGTGCGCGGCCAAACCCTGGCCGGCCGCAGACCTCGCCGGCGCCGCCTCTACACGCCACCCCGCGCTCGGCCGACGTGCCCCCGAGCTCTGCCTCGTCCCCTGCATCTTCCTCGCCAAAGGAATCGGACGCGGGCGCCCCCAATCGACGCCGACGACGCCTTCTTCCCCGCAGCCGGCCAAGCTCGTCGTGGCCGCCGTGGCACCTCCCGGCCATCTCCGGCCTCGCCGTCGAGCTCTACACGCTCGTGGTGAGCTTCTCCGCCGAATGGCGCCCTTCCCCTTCCCGATTGCTTACTTCACCGGCCCCGCACCGTGCACTGCGCCCGCCGCCGTCGGACATGGTCGCCGACCATGCTCCGGCCGACCCAAAACGGGCGGCGCCGCCACCCAACGGTTCCTCGCGTCGCCCCGCTTCTTTTCCCCCTCGCTCGCCCTCAATCGCGGCCAGAACGGCCGATTGAGCTCAGCCCGAGCTCAATTTTGAGCTCATGGCGCCGCTGACGTCAGCATGACGTCAGCGTGATGTCATTAATATCTTTTCTCTATTTTCTGTAATTTTAGTAAATCATTTACGTATTTCTGTAAATAGAAAAATAATGACATGTGGGTCCCCTGGTCAGAATTTTATTAATTTAGGAAATGTTTAGAAAATAATAAAATTATGACATGTGGGTCCAACTTTATTATTATTTATATAATTTTCAGAAATTGTTTTAAAATGAATTAAACTTTGGAAATTCATAAGTAATTCATTTTAAATCAGAAAAAATATAAAATTATATATCAAATTGATCAGAAAAACATTTCCTAGTTGTTTATCCATGTTTCATACATGCTTGAACCAATTAAATGTGGAGCCTTATTAGAGAACCCTAATACACCCCTCTCATATGGCGGTGTCCGATGCCGGAACCCCTTTAATCTGATGATGCATCTAGGGTTTACTCAATTCCATTAATTTGACATATCATCATCTTTGAATGTGCATTGCATTATGCCATGTGTTGATTGTTATTTGTATATTTCTTAGTATTTGCTTCTTCGCGACCGATAGAGAACGAGTCCAAGAAGATGAAGATCAACAACACCGAAGGTCAATAATTGTCCACCGACGACAAGTCAAGTATGCATCGAAGATCCACATTGGTTTGTCAGGGACAAAGGCAAGCCCTAGCCTGGTTCATATATGTTTTTGAAATGCTTTTACTCTGGTTCCTACATATTGCATACGATTCAACTGTCTTTTTATCGATAGGTAGAGTTATCCTATCTATTGCATGTTTCACCCTTGTAGCCTCAAATACCTGATCCACTGCTCCTAGCATAACTAGGTTTGGCATGTGTGCGTCGCGAGAGCCTTTATATCTTTATGCTTAGCCATGCTTAGTTTGTTACGTTACTACTCCGGTCTTCGGACTGGAGCCTTACAATGAAATGAAAATAGCATGACAGGTTGACGTGGTAAGTATAGAGATGTTGATAAACATGATTAAAGGCTTAGACGAGAGGCCACATTGGGATGTGGTGGGTTGTTTCGTTTCTGCCGACCCTAGGAACCGAGTTCTCGCCTCTTGAACCAAGACCGAGCGTACAACCACACGAGGCCCTATTATGGTACCCTCTCGACTCACTAACTTGCCTAGTAGATTCCATGAGTCACATAGTTTGCGCGTTACCTGGTCATATGCATTGCATTTTGCTTGGGGGTAAAGGTACATAACAGGTAGGTAAGCGTGGCCGTGGTGGCTGGGGGTTGCGGCCCCTGGGGAAACCCACCTCGCCTCACATCGTTAAGGACCGACTTCGGGACTTGACCCGTTACGGAGGAACAATCCTTAGCGCGTGACTCATGGTCTCGGCGACAGCAAGGTAAAGGTCGTGGTCAACCACTCTCTGCCGGCTTTCCAAGGAAGAGAGCTAATGTACTCGGCACTAAGAATCGGTTGGCACGTGTGGGTAAAGTTGTGCACCCCTGCAGGGTTAAATCTTTTCGAAAAGCCGTGTCCACGGTTACGGACGACTTGGGAACGGACGTGGAGATCATAGAGAACTTTAACCTGATCGTAAAACTTGGTAATCAATGTGTGTTTACGGACACCTTCTCCGGGTGTTGAGGGGGTGATCCGAGGATAGTGGTTCGAGCTGATGAAGATTGGTGGATACAATATGATGATCATTAGAGATAGAGATATCGCTCTCTTATCCCCTTTTAAAGGTTCCAAGTAGTCGAGCTTCTTCTCCCTCCTGTTTATCAAAGGAAAATTGGCTTTACGCAAAAGAAGCTCTACGGAAAGCCCGCAAACCCGCTTTGCTAAAAGGTTGTACTAAGTCTTGCTGAGTCCCTGTACTCAGCTTTGCATGCTTTTATTTCAGACGAAGTCGCTCCAACAGATGGTGGTTTCTATGTCGACATCGACGAGTAGCTTGGGGTTCCCAGGTGGCAGCCTGGAATCTATGGGCTGGGACGTCGTCGTTATGCTCCTGGCCTCTTAGGCCCTTTTGCTATCTTGCTATGTCTAATAGCATAACTTCGCTTTCGTTGATTGATGTATGTCAGGTCAGTGACCTCTGCTTGTAATGCTTTGGTTCTTCGCTCAGTTATGAGCTTGTATAACTTCTTTGAGTCGTAGAGTCACCGTTGTGTTACCGATTCTCTCACTCGTAGTCTCTCGAGCTCTAGGTTAGGCTTATATCGGACGAAGATCCGGTATTTGTCTAACCCCGATCCCGGGGTGCCACAGGTTTTGGTATCAGAGCAGGACTGCCTGTAGGAAAACCTTTTCTACTGGTCGATGTTGAGTCTAGTGTTTGTGAAAACTATTTGAAAGCTAAAAGTATTTGCGAAAATCTGATTAGGCTTCTTTTTACTCCTTATCTGGTATCGCTCTAATTCTAAGGTGCCTTACCTTGTGTTGATTTGAAAGTTTTTCGATCTCTTCTAGTCTTTCAAACTTAGGTGCCTCAAGGGCAGGTCGTTACTTAACCAGTTGACCTCTTGTAAGATTGCACGACTCTAGAGAATCTGTGTGTGTGTGTGTTTCGAGTTTTCTTTCTCTTACTTCAAGAGAGAGCTAGCTATCGTTCCATCATAATTTCCGTCGTGTGTGTTCTTTGCCTCCTCTTTATTTTGTTTCAATAGAGAGATCTCCTTTCATGATGACCTTTCTATTTTGTGGGTTCCACATCATTCTATTCTAGGCTTCGAGGTTTCCTTTCGCCTTGAATGCCTCCTTTCTATTTTCTTGGGTACTTCAGAAGCTATGCATTGCTTTTAGATGGTACATCGTGACTACTACCTCGAAGTGTCTTTTGTGTCACTCATTTAGTAGTTACCCATTTCTTGGTTTTTAACCCTTGGACTTGAACCGAAGGTCCCTGATTGTGCTGGATTCTAGTATACGAATCTTAGTACATGAAGCTGGCCTTTAACCCAAGATCCATGCCATTGAAGACTAGTGTTAATGTCCAAACATTACATCGGGATGGCTAAATTCAAATCATTCTAGCCTTCAAGCTTGTGGTTATTGCCGTGCTGAACTGCGGCAATAAAGATCGTTCCCTTCCACTAGCTGTCGTGGAGGTTCTTTCATTGAACCAAATAGATCCCGACAAGAGTGCTCTTTATGAGTCTCACATCTATGTCCGTGACTCTGCCACACCTCCCTTTTTAGCATGAGTTTCACAAAAGTGTTATCTTGTGCATCGACATCTCAGTAATTCTGCTACTGATTATGTTCTTCCTCCATAGTTACTTTCCGACCTTTTCTGCTAGTTAGCAGCCAAGTGGTAAATGTGCATTGGTGTTTTCCAGTGTATATAACTCTTGTGGTTCCTCAAGACATTCCACTTCAATATGTCAGGAGAAACAAACTTCCAGTACTTCGTCCGTTTCTAAGACTTGGTCAAAGTACTGTAATCCGCAGATTAAGAGGCCTCGTTAGCTTCTGTTCTGTTCTACCTTATATTATCACCCTCTTCTATATCATGAGGCCGTGCTTTGTATCATGGCATTATTGATGAAGTGATGCTCTTACATATCTGTACTCGCCTATCCTCCGAGCTGTCCATGCTTGGGAATGTTGGGGTGTTTGTATTGATGTGGCCATCCGAGATTCTTAGCAATTCTCATTGCTTTGAAATCCAAGGACGTTTGTGTCATTCTTAGCATAATTGGTTTGCCAATTATTAAGCGAAGTTTGATCGTGCTACCAAGTGCATTTGATCAGGCGCACATTTTCGGTCAAAGAGTTAGGTTTATGCTGAAGCTCTCAAGACCATATCGTTTGCTTTGTAAAGCAAGATTCCCTCTTGAATTCAGTGATATACCGGTGGTTCGTGATATTCTGGATGTCTTTCTAGGAGTATCACCGTGTTGTTACATGACCGTGTTGTCGAGTTCATGAGTACGTTGGTTCGTTGAACTGCTCCTTTCTCCAAGAAACCGTGTTGGATACCCTTGGAATAGTTGGTTGAGCTGGAACAACAACTTGGAGAGTTGAAAGAAAAAAGCTCTATCTAACTTTGTTCCTTCATAAACGGATATCTAGTTTTGTTCGTGCTGAAGTCCGATAGTATATTCCCCATGGATATGATATCTTCCCCGTATTTGATTTGAGTTTGGGTTATCGTCAAATCATACTCAGTTCCAAGGACTATCTAGATGATGTTTATACTCATGGTGTCTCGTCTGAGTATACCTTCATGTCCTTTGGTATGACCAATATTTTTGCCAAGTTCATGTAGAATATGAGTCCCTCATTGGAGTATCTTGATAAGTTTGTTATTGAGCCCATCGATGACATTCTTATTTCCTCCATGTTTAAAGAGATTCATATTGGACGTTTGGCACTAATGTTGGAAATTTTTGAGAACCATATTCGTGTTATCATGAAGTATGTGTTCTGGATGTTGGAAGTGACCTTCTCTAGTTCACGTGCACTTCCTGAAAGATGTCGCCGTGGATCTGAGTTGAGTTCCCTTTTGTTTTCCTCGGAAATCATCGCAAGTCAATCATGCATGTGCGAAGTATTCTTAAGATGGAAGGTTGTTACCTCCATTTTTTTGAAACGTTCCTCTATGCACCCTAAGCCACTGACTGGTTTGTTCAAGAAAGTGAAGAAGCTTAAGAACTTCAAAATCTTCTTTGATGTCCCCACAAGGACTCACTTATGTTACATTGCAAATTCATGTGCACGCAATTGCCTTTGCAGTCGCAACCACATGTATTACGCAATCTAGCTCGATCTTTTGGAGCTTGACATTGTGGTCCATAACTTGAGAATCTAGCAACTTTACCTTGGTGGTAACTATTACAAATTTTTATTTGGACATGCTAAGTCTGAAATATCTTTACAACTAACCTAAGCTGAATCTCAAGCGGCAATGATGGTTGGTGTTTCTCAAGGATTTTTGGGATAGGTCTCTTTGTAAATCCGGCAAGATTGATGTCGTGGTGAACACAATTAGTCGGAAGGCCTAATGCCATAATCTCTTGAATCATCAAGAATAACCAATCTCCATGAGGATGTTATGCGGCTTATTCTAAGAGTTGCCACATAGCCTCTTTTGAATTTCAAAGTCCGACCTTGACTCGATGACCTACTGAAGGCTCGTCAATAGCCTAAAAAAAAATTGGTGTCTACAACATCAAGGAGAACATTTTAAGCAGAGTTGCTAAATGTCTCCCGGTCAATCCCTTGAAATCATTTCTCCGGTGACAACAACTTCGTTCGGAGAAATTTCACTCACCGCTGATCCTTGGCACTTCTCTAGCCAGTACCCTTCCCTTTCCGTTGGTCATTACCTGAAATTCTAATCAATTCACACGTTGTGTGAATTCGTCAGTCATCTAGGCCCTAGCCTTTTGAGTAGACAACAATCATTTCATGTACCCTTGCCAGAAAAGTGACTATGATTCTTAAATCCACGAGTTGCTATGGTTGGATAGTCATTTGTGCTTCCATGAGTCACCCTCTGTAAGAGTGCCTCGTCATGGTATCAAAGGCAGTTTAACTCCTCGCTACCTTGTCCTTCATGTTCTTGTCAAGCGTGGAGCAATTGTCTACCAAAAATTTGAAACTTCTTCTGTCTTCTTCGTTACCTTGATGTGTTTCATGTTTATCAACTCAAGAGTTGTTTTTAGACACTCCTTCCATGAGTTGACCATGAGATACTCGATCTTTGTGAAGATCCACTGTCTAGTGTCATTCCCTCTTTCCTTTAGAGTGAAGAAAGCAAAATGAAGAGCTCTTCATGGTGATGTGGGTCAACTTATTCATGGTATCTTGGATAAACTTCCTCAACAAAGAAGATCGTCGTGGCATCGACAAGCTCGTTGAAGACCGTTGTAGTCTTTGTTACCTTCTCTTTTCCTACTTTAGGAATCTCGGGGACGAGATTCTTGTAAGGGGGATAGAGTTGTAACATCCCTGTTTAGCAAACCCTAATTAGGAAGTTGTTTGTGCATTCATGAGCATCATTTAAGTTGCATTAAGAAAAATTTGCAAATAAATTAAAGTGGAAACCCTAATGTATGCAAACCTTTCTCTGTTTTAAATTCTCCCAAATGGTTTCAAATCTGGAAAACCCAAAATATGGGGAACCTCAAATACAAGAGGAAGGCTACTAAATATGTTTCCCTGAAGTTTTGAGTTATTTTGGATATCTAAAGGGTTGAAAAATGCCAAAAATCTAATTATTTTAGCCCTGTTTTAAAATTTCCTGAGAAAACCCTAAAGTCTAGGGGGGTTTTCGCAAAAACCCCCTTTCTTCCTCCTCCAGCTGGAATCAGCTCGGTGGAGCTCTCCCTGCCGCTGATCCCGCCGGCGGCCAGGATAGCCGAGCCAAGCTCCGCCGCCCCCGAGCGCCTATAAAGGTCGCCGCCGCCGCCGGGAAGCCCTAGCACGCCTCCTCTTTCTCCTCCCCTCTCCCTCTCTGTGCGCGGCCAAACCCTGGCCGGCCGCAGACCTCGCCGGCGCCGCCTCTACACGCCACCCCGCGCTCGGCCGACGTGCCCCCGAGCTCTGCCTCGTCCCCTGCATCTTCCTCGCCAAAGGAATCGGACGCGGGCGCCCCAATCGACGCCGACGACGCCTTCTTCCCCGCAGCCGGCCAAGCTCGTCGTGGCCGCCGTGGCACCTCCCGGCCATCTCCGGCCTCGCCGTCGAGCTCTACACGCTCGTGGTGAGCTTCTCCGCCGAATGGCGCCCTTCCCCTTCCCGATTGCTTACTTCACCGGCCCCGCACCGTGCACTCGCGCCCGCCGCCGTCGGACATGGTCGCCGACCATGCTCCGGCGACCCAAAACGGGCGGCGCCGCCACCCAACGGTTCCTCGCGTCGCCCCGCTTCTTTTCCCCCCCTCGCTCGCCCTCAATCGCGGCCAGAACGGCCGATTGAGCTCAGCCCGAGCTCAATTTTGAGCTCATGGCGCCGCTGACGTCAGCATGACGTCAGCGTGATGTCATTAATATCTTTTCTCTATTTTCTGTAATTTTAGTAAATCATTTCTGTATTTCTGTAAATAGAAAAATAATGACATGTGGGTCCCCTGGTCAGAATTTTATTAATTTAGGAAATGTTTAGAAAATAATAAAATTATGACATGTGGGTCCAACTTTATTATTATTTATATAATTTTCAGAAATTGTTTTAAAATGAATTAAACTTTGGAAATTCATAAGTAATTCATTTTAAATCAGAAAAAATATAAAATTATATATCAAATTGATCAGAAAAACATTTCCTAGTTGTTTATCCATGTTTCATACATGCTTGAACCAATTAAATGTGGAGCCTTATTAGAGAACCCTAATACACCCCTCTCATATGGCGGTGTCCGATGCCGGAACCCCTTTAATCTGATGATGCATCTAGGGTTTACTCAATTCCATTAATTTGACATATCATCATCTTTGAATGTGCATTGCATTATGCCATGTGTTGATTGTTATTTGTATATTTCTTAGTATTTGCTTCTTCGCGACCGATAGAGAACGAGTCCAAGAAGATGAAGATCAACAACACCGAAGGTCAATAATTGTCCACCGACGACAAGTCAAGTATGCATCGAAGATCCACATTGGTTTGTCAGGGACAAAGGCAAGCCCTAGCCTGGTTCATATATGTTTTTGAAATGCTTTTACTCTGGTTCCTACATATTGCATACGATTCAACTCGTCTTTTTATCGATAGGTAGAGTTATCCTATCTATTGCATGTTTCACCCTTGTAGCCTCAAATACCTGATCCACTGCTCCTAGCATAACTAGGTTTGGCATGTGTGCGTCGCGAGAGCCTTTATATCTTTATGCTTAGCCATGCTTAGTTTGTTACGTTACTACTCCGGTCTTCGGACTGGAGCCTTACAATGAAATGAAAATAGCATGACAGGTTGACGTGGTCAGTATAGAGATGTTGATAAACATGATTAAAGGCTCAGACGAGAGGCCACATTGGGATGTGGTGGGTTGTTTCGTTTCTGCCGACCCTAGGAACCGAGTTCTCGCCTCTTGAACCAAGATCGAGCGTACAACCACACGAGGCCCTATTATGGTACCCTCTCGACTCACTAACTTGCCTAGTAGATTCCATGAGTCACATAGTTTGCGCGTTACCTGGTCATATGCATTGCATTTTGCTTGGGGGTAAAGGTACATAACAGGTAGGTAAGCGTGGCCGTGGTGGCTGGGGGTTGCGGCCCCTGGGGAAACCCACCTCGCCTCACATCGTTAAGGACCGACTTCGGGACTTGACCCGTTACGGAGGAACAATCCTTAGCGCGTGACTCATGGTCTCGGCGACAGCAAGGTAAAGGTCGTGGTCAACCACTCTCTGCCGGCTTTCCAAGGAAGAGAGCTAATGTACTGGCACTAAGAATCGGTTGGCACGTGTGGGTAAAGTTGTGCACCCCTGCAGGGTTAAATCTTTTCGAAAAGCCGTGTCCACGGTTACGGACGACTTGGGAACGGACGTGGAGATCATAGAGAACTTTAACCTGATCGTAAAACTTGGTAATCAATGTGTGTTTACGGACACCTTCTCCGGGTGTTGAGGGGGTGATCCGAGGATAGTGGTTCGAGCTGATGAAGATTGGTGGATACAATATGATGATCATTAGAGATAGAGATATCGCTCTCTTATCCCCTTTTAAAGGTTCCAAGTAGTCGAGCTTCTTCTCCCTCCTGTTTATCAAAGGAAAATTGGCTTTACGCAAAAGAAGCTCTACGGAAAGCCCGCAAACCCGCTTTGCTAAAAGGTTGTACTAAGTCTTGCTGAGTCCCTGTACTCAGCTTTGCATGCTTTTATTTCAGACGAAGTCGCTCCAACAGATGGTGGTTTCTATGTCGACATCGACGAGTAGCTTGGGGTTCCCAGGTGGCAGCCTGGAATCTATGGGCTGGGACGTCGTCGTTATGCTCCTGGCCTCTTAGGCCTTTTTGCTATCTTGCTATGTCTAATAGCATAACTTCGCTTTCGTTGATTGATGTATGTCAGGTCAGTGACCTCTGCTTGTAATGCTTTGGTTCTTCGCTCAGTTATGAGCTTGTATAACTTCTTTGAGTCGTAGAGTCACTGTTGTGTTACCGATTCTCTCACTGTAGTCTCTCGAGCTCTAGGTTAGGCTTATATCAGACGAAGATCTGGTATTTGTCTAACCCTGATCCCGGGGGTGCCACACGCCGGTAGGGTTTAGACCTCGCCGGAGCTCGTCGCCGACGAGGACGAACCACAACCGCTCGATTCTCTTTTAATCCGACGGCCCACAGCGCTGCGTACCGCTTCGGCGTTTTAAAACGCACTGACAGCGGACCCCGCCGTCAGGCCCCTCACGCCCGCGTGGCAGCTCAGCTGGGCCGGCCCATTTAACCTCTCCCGGGCCCAATCTCGTTTCCCGCCCGCTGTTTAAATTCAAATCCGTTTACTTATTTTCTGTGATTTTTGCTTTCAGATGCTTTGCTAGAAATTCTTTATCTCCAAATATACTGGGCCAAAATTTATGAAATGGGTATTGTTAGAAATCTTAGAGTTTCCTTTATCCAATGTCACTGGCATCACTTGCAAATTATTTGTAGAATTTAAATGATAAAAATAACAAAGCAGGGCCTTTTCTAACTTCAAATAAATACTAAAAATTATCTATAAATGATTTTGAGTTGATTCCAACTCTAATAATTCACATTTGACATAATCTAATTGTTTATGCAAAAATATAGCATAGTTGTTTTGCATGATCATGGGCTAGAATCAAAATATTGGCTATGTAGTCAATACTAGCCCATTTAAACTATTTCCAATTTTAGGAATTTAAACCAATGAGGTGTAGCACCTCATTTAAATCATTCTCACAAGTGATATGAAGTAATGTGTTGACCTTTAAATGCTTAGGCTCATACTTGCTCACTTGTAGAATTTAAATCAACATAGTATTTAAATTGCACTAGTTATTTAAATCACATGAGATGATGAATCTCATTTAAATCACTTTTCTCAAATACTAAGTGTGAAGTGTTGACCTTGGTCAACATGGGATCATCCCTGGTTAATTGAGAAGATTAAATCTTAAGAAGATTCAATGAGAGGAAATTATTTCTCCAAACCAAGAGAAACCCTAATTTCAACTTTCAATGAGAGGAAATTATTTTCCTATTATTAAATAAGGAAACCCTAGCTTAATGTGTAAATAGATGTTAAGTAGTGATACTAGATCAATTGTGTGAGCCATTACGGCTAGTTAAAGACTGCCTAAGTGTTGTTTGGTGATTATATCCTCGTATTCATTTATAGACGCTAGTACCGGAGACTATCAACACTACAAGAAAAGTTCTGATAGACAACGTCTCAAAATCGTCCGCTAAGGGGTATTTTTCGTCGCCTATGGGCCTAACCCGACGATATGGGTTCCGTTGTGGAAACTGCGTCAGGCAAAGTCCAACGACGATTTTTTCGGTCCGTCGCGCTTGGGCGCCCTTCCG